>NC_042285.1:13959216-14234216 GCF_901000725.2 Takifugu rubripes
CATGTGAGCTCAGTAGGGCCGGGCTGGCCAGGGTGATAATGGAAGGTGGTTCTCCAGGAAACTCGAAGGGAGTCCACCTCCCTCTTTGTACAGGCTACATCAAGAGGACCGGCGTTTTGTCAGGAAAGTAAGGACATTTTTGGGAAGTGAGAATATTTTGAAAGGGATGGTTGGGGGTTAAGACCTGGTCTTACGGTGAAGCTTGGAAACGGGCTTGTGCCAAGCCTAACCTTAACACTAAAGGTCTTGCATTTAAATGTGTTGGTCAGGGGTAAGGGCCCAGTAAATGTCTGAACGTCCTTACAAAGATACAAGTACTATCTAGTATGTGTGTGTGTGTTGGGCGAAAGCATTTAAAGTGATGCAGGCCTTTGGAATGTATCACTAGAACCCTTTCTTCGCCCTGTAACATCGGGATAAGCACGTTTGCATTAGGAACATGCTTGCACACGCACACATCTCATTACAGGCAGAGCGTGACCCCTCACCGCCTTGGCAGAGTGTGCAGCTCATATATCCTGTGGTGGGCCAAGCAGCAGTGTAATCATTTGACATGGCCCATGTTGTGTGGTTGGACAGGGAGAGAGAGAGAGAGAGTCAAGCTGCAGCTATTTTTCCACTGACCCCCCCCCCCCCCCCCAAGGAAAACAGTGATAAATAGCGGTAATAATATAATATCGATATAATATCTGACTGTCTGTGTGGGGCAGCCATTTTCTGGTCCCTCCAGACCTTTATTTAAACTGTCTCATATTCCCTGATTTTTATTTATTTATTTGTAGCATAAGGCCACAACAAAAATGTATGGTTCTACAGTGTGTTGTCGGAGGTGGACATCTGCCTCAGGTCTAAATCATTAACTATGTGTGTATCATTCTGAACATCAGATGAGATGTGGATGTGTGGACAGGTTCATGGGGGATCGTTTGGTTTGTTGAGGACGATTGTGCACATCTCCGTAAGCACTGGATCACCTTGGTCACTGTAGGCCTCTTCACCAGAAATGCAGACCTCTTCATTAGCCTGAATCTATGGAGCACAAGTGACAGGTTTTATCCTGATCTAAATGAGTCTCCAGAGATGCTGAAGGAAATCAGTGTGGTTAATGAAAGTCAACTGTGTGATGTTCCGTTTGGCCGTGTTCCTTCAATAATCAATCCTCCCCGTATTGATCTACGGAGCCTTAAATACTTTAATGTCATCCCGGACCCGGAGAGGGAATTCAGCTTGAGGTCTAAATGACTGTCCAGAGTCGTATTCCTGGATATTTAAGTATTTTGGCCATGATATAAATACATCCTGTGCCATTCCACTGAAATGACTCCTCGGTGTGTGCTCGAGTCCTCACCACAATATGTGTAACAGGAGGAAAGGGTGAGTGCAGCCAGGCACTTAATGAGTCACACTGCATCCAGTGAGTAACCAACCAGCAATGCAATTCCTGAAGTTTAAGACACCCATTCAGGAAAAAAAAAAAGGGAGCCCACCCTTGCCCTGAATGCCGTGAGTCAGGAGCGCCTGTTGAGGTGTTGCTGTCCAGAATTGAAATGGGGTAAATAAGCAGGACAACAACCGAACACTTGCTTGGGTTAAGACAGATGTGGGTCCAGATGAACGGTTAGAAAAAGACCCCTCTGTGTCCGCGCACGCACGCGTGTGTGTTTTCTGTGTGTGGGTGTGTTGGGGGATGGGTGGGTGTGTGTGTGTGTGTGTGTGTGGGAGGGGGGGGTGGATGGGCTGGGGACTGTTTATGTCCCTGCCTCCTTTCCCTTTTTTAAATACAGATCCTTTTTCACAGACATCTCCACACTCCAGCAGGGGAACACACACGTTTCCCCCCCTCCCTTTTCTTTTCTCCTCCCTCTTCCCTCCTTTCTTTTTTTCTGAATGGATGTCCTCTCTCTAACCTCACTTGTAAGCTGTGTAACAGGACACTGCCCTCTGCTAAAGCAGGCTCGGCCCCTCTTTTATAAGATAGAGCATCTGTCCCTGAGTGTGACAGTCTGATAGATAGTCAAGGGCTAGTGGAGAGAGACAGGACTGAAATGTGAGAGAGAAGAGAGAGAAAGACACTGCCAAGAACTTGTTTAACGGCTGGAATGACTCTGAGAAAGCACCTTTAGCGTGCTTTGTCTGTGTGTGTGTGTCTGCGTGTGTGCGTGTGTGTGTGTGTGCGTGTGTGTGTGTGGGCTCTCTGTAAGTGATTTTACCGAACACGAGGAAAAATCAAACAAGATTTCATGAATGAAATCTTAGTTTTGTATGGAGCCAAGAAGGGTGACACTGATGAGGACCTGTGTCTCCGCTCTCTCTTCTAATCTCGTCAAGAAAACTTGGTGTGAGAAGTGTAGGAATCCATTTTTGAAGCAAGGACAGAGGCAGAGAAAAGACACCAGAGAAGAAGAAAATGATGGTGGAGGGTATGGAGGGAGTGGGTGGGGGTTTCCTCATTCCAAACTCAGCCCTGGAAGGAAGCGCGACTCTCACCCAGACGGGTAAGTGAAAAATGACAGAAAAGGGGAGTGAAGGGGAAATACCGTTGATGGATATCGTGTGTTTCAAAAAAACTGCTTCCAGATTGTGGGGCAGGAAGAAGACAGTTAGCAACTTTAGCTTAAAGCTAACTTGACTAAGAAGAGTACAAGAAATAGAGCAAATGCCGTGACCCCTTCCTTATGTGTCGGCCAGCCAATGTTGACACGCAAGAAGTCTGAAAGGTCGTTTGTAGGTTAGTAAGTATAATCTTACTTTACAGAGGAGCTGGTTTACTTTCATGCAGTCAAGTTGCGTCGGCTCCTTTTGCCAAAGGAAACCCGACGAAAGAAGGCTGATTCGAAGTGTAACCATGTACTAAAAGGAGTGTTTCTGTGGTTTCCGTACACATTTTCTCTGTATTTCCTCTCTGTACCTCAGTCTCCATTGAGTCACTTAGCCGGACGGCAGCAGAGGGCATGAATGAATTCAGTCCAAGTGTGGTGGGGGTGACAGTATCACACCGCAAAGAAAGCTCTTTATGAATGAAGCTGGCAGCAGGCTCACATGATCCCTGCGTGGTGAGACAGCTGATAACTGCACGTTTAAATCCACCCTGCCCGTTGACTCTGCTGCCGCCCGTCCCTGTTATCTGGGGTTATTTGCTGCTATGCTGACTTTAGTCAACGTGTTTGAGAAAGTGTGTCATTGAGTGGTTGCGTGATTCATTCTTAGCGGTTTTGGGTAACGTGTTTGTCTTCATGGACTTAGTCACACCGGGGTGTGTTAGGTTTTTTGTTTTTTTTACTTGAAGCAGGCTCTGTGCCCAGCTGTCTCTCTTCACATGATCTCCCCTCTAATGCCACGCTTCCTATCAATGCTCTTTCTCACTTATGATATTATTAGCCCATAGACGAGTGAACATGCGTGATAACCCACTTTTTCCACAAGTGTGTCAACATCAACCCCAGAATTTAAAGCCAGTTTTGGTCGGTCCATGTGATAGTGGTGACGCTGCGTATAACAGGGATGTGGAGGATTAAAATTCCCAGGTGGAAATTAGTGTGGAATCTGCACTCCAAGTTATCAAGAGGGGCAGAACCATATAGCCTAATAATTAACTTCTTCCTACCCATTTTTGAACATGTCTGATCAACTTGCAAAAAAAAAAAAAGTGGAACAATTTCTTTCCCTATTTATTCTATCTCTTAATAAAATTTTATATGGACTAATATGTTGAAAATAAAAAACAAATCAAAATTTAAATAAAGCCAAATCAGATAGATAGATAGATAGATAGATAGATAGATAGATAGATAGATAGATAGATAGATAGATAGATAGATAGATAGATAGATAGATAGATAGATAGATAGATAGATGTGTGTAGAACTTCTTATACCTGGGCCCCACTGAATTCAAAGAACTGCCCGTGTGTGTTTGTGCACATGTGTGCAGGAGGAACAGACTGTACAAACGGATGCACGTCATGGAAAACCAGGATCAATGTGCATTGCTGTCAGGGCTGTGTTTTTAAGGTGTTCATTTGGTTTTCCAAAGGTAATCAGTGACTCAACCCAGTGCTGGTTATTCAAAGTGGCCGCTACAGGACGATGTTACAACGATTGATGTGTAAATATTTTACAACTGTGGCTCCACTTGATCATATGGATCAATTAAAGTAAACACTGTGACAATACTGGGCTGAATCAAATCAAATCTTCAATACTATAGAGTATTCTCGTACTCTAAGCCTGGAAGTACCGGTACATAACAACTGGGCCATGGTGCTCTTTTCTTTCCCTGTCATATGTTTTACCTTTTTTCTGTCTCGTTGCTCCCTTCCTTGCTGTCCCTATAGCCTTGTTAAAGAGGCCTTTGGAGTGAGATAACTTTTCTTTATCAGCGTGCACATTCTTTCCCATCAGTGCCCAAAAAGAACCTGAAATCAAGCTTTTCTCTGCCTCGGACTGACCCTTGGGCTTTGGACCAGGCTCAGGCCCAGTTTGTTATCACAACTCGGGCAATCACTGATACAAAGTCAAACTGGAAGTGAATTCAGTTTGATTCAAATGTATAATCAGGATTGTCCCGAGGCGGTTTTAACCATGAACGTGCATGACCACTGACCCACAATGCAGAAGTGAAAGTTCCCGCAGACAAAAACACACAAGCATCAAATTGCCAGACGGAGGCAGAAGAAAAGATCAGTTCCTCTTTAATTTCGTTTGCATGTGTATGCTGGTCAGACTTCCTCCACTCACCTTTAGCTCCTCTCAGAGCTCTAACGATCCACCGTTAGTCTTGGTCGCTCTGGATGTTGTCATCCATACGTCCGGTTACTGTCAGACACAGTGATTCAAACTGGACTTCAAGTGGTGAAAGATGTTTCTTATAGATGAGACTTTTGGAAAAACACTGTCCAGTAATAAAATCTGACCTGTTTCAAGCATCAACAGAAGACAGATATAAGTCTTTATGACCTCATCAATTCATCTTTTTGTGGGGATGAAGGGTTCAATGCACCCTGTACTGACTGTATGTGGATGTTTCAACACAACTATACCATATCATAATTTTACGGCATTCTTTTTGAAACTTTGACATCAAATATTTGTCTTTATGTTTTTGTAAGGTTGGATTATTCTGCCCTGGTCCTTAAGAAAGCCACAGAAAAACCTTGTTTCCAAGGTCTTGCCAAGAGTAGGTAAGTCCTTCTTAAATGTTATAGGTTGCCATTGTGTTTTAGGCCTTTTCTGGGATCTGTATTCCCTTAAGACCAACTCAAGACTACCGATCTTGTCAAATTATCTGTCTTTGACTTTAAATATTAAAAACAGCTGTAGCTCCACACCACTATATAGCACCTTGAGATGACCTGCCCATGAATTTGATCTATTTTAGCTGCTTTAGGTGCAACGTCTGGTATCTATTGGCTACCCAGCCAACCACCACTTTGTGTAACTATACCTTGGCAGTAAATGTCATATCATTGGAAAGTTGGTTTCCCTTTTAAATATTTCTCATTTGTAAGGAACAGACATTTGTGTCATTGGCAGAAGAGCTGAGTTGTTTGGTATTGCTAATGGATCTTCTGTGGCAATGCCATAGAGCTAATTCTGTTGTGCTGCTGTCGCTACTGGCTCTTGTTGAGCTTCTGGTAACCCCAGGTAACAGTCAGGTTTGCAGGATTATATCCAGATGAACAGCCTGCGCGTGGCCAATCTCTGGCCTTCAACGTCAATCCCATATGACAGACGGTGGAGACTGACTGGTGCTGGTTGAGTAACATCCTTTCACGGAGGCAGTGTGACGGTGGGGGGTGGCGTGTCCCTCGCTGGAATAAGAAGACAAGTCATCATTGGAGTCGAAGCAGAGAGATTTGGTTTCTCAGAGACCTACAGAATTTGCGTGGGGATGAAGGAATGGCTTCAACCCCACTGAACTCTTTGGGGATCAGCTTTAGGTGTTGCTTGTACCAGAGTCACCAACACAGCCATGTTGGCTGACTTGTGATGAATGTTAAATGCTGTCACAAAACTGCACGATTGAACCATCGGGACGTGGCTTTTCGTCCTCTTCTGTCACTTCTTTTGATTATTTTTATCAAAGCTGTTGAGCAGGGATGAAGCATATTTGCTTGTTCTATTTGTAAGAACTTGTAGCCTCTGTGCAATCCGGTGCTTCCATTATCTTCTAGTTTATGGAGGTGGCAGCCGGGAAAGAATGAACGGACTCTCCAACTGGTGATTGAGTGCTTGAGGATGTTCATCAGCAGATAATTGTCTCCACCACCCCCATTCCTCAGGCTACTGTTTGTAATTTGCTTGTTCACTTTTTTTGTTGTCTTGTGTTTTCCTGGTTGGTTTTCTGCTGTCTCATTGTGCAAATTGTTTGATTCTCTGTTGCTCTTTATCCAATAAAGATAATCTTTATTTCTGTTCCTTTTTCTTTTCCCTTTTCCCTCAGATGGATACAGCTGTGTCTGCAGTCATGTGACCGGCCATCCATTCTGGCCCATGCCCAAACTGTCACCTGGATCACTAATCTGTGCCTTCTGTCAGTTGCTCAGTAGGCAGTGTAGATCCTGTGTAGCAATCAGCAGCTACATCTGGCTACTGGGTCTCTGACAGCTCTGCCAACCCCCAACCTGGCAAAAGTCACTCCTCTCCGATTGGCCGATGGCACAGACCACTGCTCTGATTGGCTGCGGTGCTTCAGTAAGGCCCCGTCCTGTAACAGCACCATCATGTTGCCTTTTTCTTTGAATTTCAGTTCTTCCTCTTGCATCTTTTTTTAAAAAATTGGAGTGCGATTTATTTTCCCTTGTGTCTTTGACTCTTCCTGAACCTGGCATACAATGTAGATTTCTGTGTGCTTGGATTCTACAGCTACATTGTCTGCTGGGTTTCCGGATAGCAATAATTCTACCCGTGTACCGCACTCCCAACTTAAAGAAGTTGTCAATCATGTATGCAGCAGTGGAACCTTAAATTAGGTGGTGGTCTAATAAATGTGTAAAACACTTTATTTATGGTCTTTTTCTCTCTTCATCACTCTCATTTTACCCCTTCTGGGAACAAGCTTTGAATCACAGCACAGTCCATCACATTCTTCCCCAGCCTGCAGTAATCTGCACCCCTCTGCAGTAGATTCCTCCTCCCTCCAGCCTGCATGTATGTGCCCGTCCTCCATCAAGCGTGGGTTGTTCATATTGTTGGAGATTTTGGGCGTCCACAGTAACCGGCAACTCCCGCAAACAAAAAGGTCACCCTGTCTTTGTCAAAATTCCTTTCCAAATGAATTTTTAATTTTTGGTTTTTCTTAAAAGAGGTAGTTGCCACTAAACTGGGCACCTGGAATGGCCAGTCATCCAGCTCCTGTCTGCTTTTCCACATTGCTAGTTTAGTTGCAAATGGCATGTTTATCTTGCATGTATTTTTTAATCATCTCAATCTTGGAGGGCATTGGAAGATCTGCTCTCTGGAATCAGGGGCACAACTGAGGATGGGAGCTCCAATTATACTGTATATTACTCAGCTTTAAATATATCCAGTGTGCAGACCTAATAGTTTAACATTCTATAAACGGTTAAATTCTTTAATGATTTAACCTTATTGGGAGTGTCATTTTCAGGCCATTTTAAAAGTCTGGGACATCCAAAACACTTCAAAGTAGCATCTTTTGTGTTTTTGATTTTTTGATCCTTAATACATTTCATGGGGTGTTTGTGTCTCCGAATGTTTGAGAGTTAGCACACCTATATCCATGTTAGCAGCATTTTCTCTGAGGGACACCACTGAAACTATCAGAGTTCTAGTGGAACATTTTGGATGGTTTTATCTGAAGAACTGGGCCACTTCCACTTTTTTTTTATTCCTGTAATATTTCGCCTTCCTTCTCTAATGCTGTATTTTTCTCTCTCTTATTCATCTTAATCTTGCTTGTATCAGGCTAAATCTTATGGGTGAACCTCTTCTGTGCCCTGGCATTTCCCGCCTGTTGTAAAGAGCAAAAGGGTTCCCAGGTTTAAGAGCTCTAAACAGTTCTGAATCACCAACCAAGAATGTACAACCACTGACTCACACTTCCTCCTGTATATGACAGCAGTTCCTCTCATCAAACAATAACTTTTGCCCTTCCCTCCTCCCTCCTTCTAAGGAAACTCTTTTCCTTCCCACCACCACTTTTACCCCTACCTTAGCTAACCACACCCTCAGAGGAGGTTCAACAGGTTCCTGCGAACAGAAGGGAGTTCTGACTTGTACAGAAGCACATTGAAATCCTTCTGGGCAGCCGTCACCTATTCATTTGATGTTGTCTGTAATTGTTCCAGGTCTGACCTTGTGCTTGTTCTTGGGAGCGAGAGGAATTGGTCTCTGTTTTTGTCACAGTCCAAACCTGCTGAGTGATCATTCAATAAAGGGCTTTACTTAACTCACCCCTGGGGATTCTGGTTCTGATCCCAACCCATAATGTTGCGTTCAGTTCTGTTCTGGGGTGTTGCTTTGGCTGAGCATTGTCCACTGAAGCCCTCTCAACTTTGTCTCACAGATTAAATAAAGTCTTAGTTGAATAAGAAAGGTATTTCCAATAAAGAAATAAATTAAAAGATGTTTTTTTCCAAGCATGACACAAAAACCACATTATGACTAAGATGTGCTTTTGTGCTTGTTATTTTAGCATCCCACATGAGAAGTTGCAGCGGACATTAAATCCGCTGTCAGTTATTTGCAACATTTACACAGAAAAGGCGCTAAGAGGAACTGATGACTCATACGGAAGATATTGTGGAATATTTGCATCATGCTGCACCAGAACAAAAGCAGGTCCGAGCTGGCAGGTGGCCGATCAGCCTCCAAACACCCATTATGTCTTGCCTACACGCTACAATAACCCATCATTCAACGCACCCTTCTCTCTCTCTCGCTCTCTCTCTCTCTCTCTCTCACACACACACACACACACACACACACACACACACACGAATTGTGATTGGATGAACACCTGTTAACTGGAGTTCCCACAGTGAACTACCTGCAGAACATATATTGCTTCATCTCTGAAGAATCTGCAGCACTTCTCCATCATTGTGACTATAAAATAATCAAATCATTATTACTAATCTTTATCGGTCACATTAAGACATTTGATCTTTGACCCAGATTATGCCATTTTCCCTTATCATGATGCCAAAATATGACACTACTTGATTTTATCAGGAGTGCTGCTCACATCTGACCATTTTAAATAAACAAAGGAAAAATAGAATCTTTCTGGAATGATCTCTGCTGAGCGATGGGTGGTTGCAACAAACAGGAAGCAGCGCATTCTATTTTACATCTGCCAGGGTTATTACCAGCGAGGTTCAATTAAACCTTTGCATTTCTGAAAATGATTTTGATAAATAAAATGTTGGATACCATGTTGATTCAGGGACAGTCCATTTTGGGAGTGGAAGATTTCAAATATAAAGAGCTGTGGACGGGTCAGCTGACACTATTTGAGAACACTGTCACCTTGTGGATCTCTTCATTATAGCATGATCACAACTTTCACTGTCGATGGAAAATTCCTTTATCAATCATTCAAGTGATGGTGATTTGATGTCATAAAATATAATAAATGTATTCTTGAGGCTATGAATTAAGGTCAATGTCCAACATTGTCAATGGGCTGTATACACACACACACACACGCACCCACACACACACACACACACGCACACGCACACACACACACACACACAAACACACACACACACACACACAGTGTGTAGGCATCTGTCTCATCGATCGGAGGTTTCAGCTAGTTTTTCTGCATAGGTTGTTTCGACTCCCTTCTCTTGTTCTGTGTGTACAGAGGAAATGAAAGACTACTTGGATAACAAAAATAATGGGGAAGTATTGCCAAGTGTTCTGTGTGAAGCTGCTAAATCAGTGTTTAGAGGAAAGGTTATTGCCCACGCATCAGATAAGAAAAGAAAAAAAATCTATCATGACATTGAGACTAAGAAAGCAACAGGAAGAAAGCTCCATATTTGGAATTGAGAGCCTAGAACTAAAAAACTGCCACAAATCAGAGGGCATACAACACATTTTGAAACCTACTGTAGTGAACTATATAGGGAACCAAACGCAACTTGCCCTCAAGAAATAAATAGACTCACTAGATTAACCTTAAATGGTGAAGTACACAAAAATCCCTCATGGCAGAAATCACAAGAAATAATTAGAAAAGTCTCTGAGTTGAAGACCAATAAAGCACCGGGAATGGATGGCTGTCCATCCAAAAGGTAGGCAATCAAAGAGCAAATAGTACCCATAATTATGGACAGTTTAATTATACACTTAAAGTGGGTGAAGAGTTAGTTCTCTCTTTCTCTGATTACTTATATTTGACACTGAGAGATTTGGATGTAAAGACGATTCCGTTAGATGGCTTAAAACCCTCTATGTTGCTTCAGATGCCAAAAATAAAAATGAATGGACATCACTCACAACCTATTGAGCTGGACCGAGGCTGCCCAGCAGCAAAAGGAATGATGAAAACAACTATGGTCCCATAAGTAAGAACATCAAGTCAAATATTGATTATTGTCACTTTGTCTCTCCCACATTATTCCTCTCTCCATTATAATAACTTGCAAATAGAAAATGATGCTAATTGATTGATGGCGTAATTTCAGCAGCTTCCGCTGGTGTTTATCCTTTATTTTAGCTGCTATTTTAGCTTATTCTTCATCTTTAGCAATGAACAAGAGTTTTTTTTTAAAAAAATCTTTAAGTATGAATGTCTGATTCAGTGTTGGATTTTGTCATTACTGTATTTTCATTTAAGAGTAAAAAAAAAAGGAGTGTACGAGCAAAAGAAGGAAGGAAGCAGAAGGAAGTACGGAGCAGAGAGAGCGGACTTGAAGTAGGGAGATGATGATGATGATGATGATGATGATGATGATACAGATGGTGACATGGATTTGATGGTAACTGCTTGGACTCTGGCATGTAGTGGGAAAACAGGGGGGAGTTAGAATTCAGGCCAAAAAAGTAAAAGGTAGAATTATTGAGACCAGCTCAGCATTTCAATCTGAGTCCTGCAGCACTGATGAGAGAACTGGGAAAGAAGCTGGGGGAGGTGGAAAAAAGTCCCACGAGATGGGAACATGTTGATAATATGCAAACCAGAATAGCAGTGAAGCAGGTGGGAAGGTGGATTCTGGGAGTGAACGAGAGGAGTCATCACTGGAAACACTGTGGATGAAGACTGGGAAAGACTAATTGGAGAAGGAGGCTGCAAGGAACAGTTGGTGGTGAAAGAATTGATAGTCCGTCAATTATCCTGGAATTTCGAAGGAATGAAAAGGCAGAAAGATTATTTTACAATTCAATGCCAGAAGCCTTATGTCTCATGGCCAAGGCTTCAAAGGTTTATCAGAGATTGTAGAAGAACACTGGATATTCTGTGTATCCAAGAAAAAGGGCTAAAAGCAGTGTTGGATTCTGTCATTAATGGTTCTGATAGTGATGGAGAAATAGAGAAGAGGGAAATGGAGAAGATCATATGATATCTGTAAAACATGGAACACAATATAAGTTTATGGGGAGAGGAAGGGAAATTGAATCTGTAGTAATTGAAATTTAGGCAATGGAGAGAGGATATGTACACATGGGCAAAAGACAGAGGAATAAACCAATGGCAGATGTTGTGCAATACAAACATGGAAAGTATCAACAGTAGATCACAAGCCAGGGAACAAAGAATCAAGAGTATCAGGAACTGTTCTGTAACTCAGTAGGAAGGTAGAGAGATCTCCAGAGTCTGGAGATTTCTAAAAGAATAAAAAATGCAGGCAAGGATCAGATATGTTACCTGTATATAAAGATAAATCATCTTAGTGGCAAAGGATGTAGTGGTTAGGAGGTTAGGAGGGAGATTACCAGTGAAGTGGATAGAGAGTGTGTACGGAGCCAGAGAGATTGATAGATCCAGGGAATTATAAGATCTTTTGCTTTAACATCTAAAGCCTTAAAATATTTTTGGGATTCAGAAAAGGCCATAATACCATGGACTCACGTTTGTGCTTGGAGCACGAGTTGAGAAAAGTGCCGATGAATCAAGTGTGGTGAAGTTTTCTTTGATATTACCATACCATACCATCCGCTACTTTGCTACTGAAAAAGGATATGACTTCATGAAGACAAAGGTTGCTAAATAAACTCTTTAAATTGGGCAGGTTTCTAAGAGAAGAATTCAGAAAATGATTGCTAAGTGCAAAAAGGTGGTTAATGTAATGAGTGGGGAACAGACAGACAGCTGTTGACTTCATGTATACAGGATTAATTAGATCTATACTGGATTACAGCACTGCTGTTTCTGGTTCAACTACACAAACTACACAAGTTACTATATCTTGGACTGTGTACAGGTGCTTTTCAGACTCCTTGACAGCGACACTACAAATAAAGATGGGAAAGCAAATGATGGAAACACAGAGGGAACAGATCACACTGAACTATTGGGCCAGTCTGCAGGGCCACAGCAGGATCAGATAACCCAAAACATCCTGAAACCCTGTTGGGAGAACGAAAACAACTTCAGATAGATCAGCGACACATCAGTACAGTAGTGCCTTTGGCAATCATTCAACCCTGGATATTTCCTGATGCTACAGTTGACTGCTGTACAGTAGCACAAGCATAGATTGATGGTCATTATCCTTACGTTCAGATGGATCAAAGTGTTCCGACAATAAGATGGGATTGAGGCTTTTTTTGTGGCACTTTGGTGTTTTAATTGGGTAGAGAATGGATGAAAGATTGTTCATTTATACAGAGGAAATGTGGCACTATTGTTGACAATGCAGTGGGTGGATGTAAAACCAATTAGGGTAATTATATTCTCAGATTCAAGTCATTCATATAGTAGACTGGATATTTTATTGGAAATACTGCAGGACATTTACAGAATTTAACTGATGGGTGTGAGGGTATTTTAGTATACGTTCCAGTTGAGTATGGAACTAAATGTTAGTGTTCATGGGAAGACAGTCAGAACACAAGTTAATGGAAATGTGGTAGACAGTGGGACGAAGAAAGTGCAGGGTGGTATTATAGAATCCAGAGGAATGAAGGGGAAATGAGGTGTGTACGCCACTCAGGTTCAGTCACTGGGGGTTAAACAGCATGTTGGATAAAACGGGGAAACAATATGTGGGTGGAGATAGAGACAGTGGACCTCGGTTCTAATGCACTGTAGGTAATATGAAGTCCAAAGGAGGCGAAAGATGCAGGACCTCAATAAAAAGAAACTACAGGTTAATGTGGGCGACAGGCCAGTTGTTTTGTTTCTTGTCCAAAGGTGAATCCATCCGGATTAACACTCCTAACCAGTAGGTGGTGCTAAAGCACCGGCACCTTGTAAAAAGGAAAAAATCACCAAAAGTACCGAGAAGACCGAGCGCGAGTCGGACGGAAATACGTCATCGTGTTCCGAAATGGCGAGTCGCAGCAAGGGTAAGAGCTCCGACCTGTGCGCACTGAACGTAAATCGCTTCCACATTACTCATAAAACCACTCTATGTGCTAACGGAGATGGGCTATTGTAGCCAATTGTTCTAATCCACCATTAGCATTAGTAGCGAGTATGCTAACAGGAAGGGTTTGTTTTTTTTGACGGGTCGCAGCAGCTCCTGCGAGTTTCCTGATGAGGCTTGAAAGTTTGTGATAGTCGTTTAGGGTGCACAAACAACTGCACCTTTAGAGTCTATGCCCGTATAATGTCCATATACTTACATGGTGCCATTGTATATCGACAGAGCTGGCAGAGGAGATCAACGACAAAGTCGTAGACCTGGCAGAATATGCCAAACGTCAAAGATGGTGGAACCGACTGGTTGGGAAGAACTCTGACAGCATAGCAAGGAGATACCCAGTAGCGACACAAATTGCCATCGGGAGCGTGAGTGGATGGTGAGCAGTAAACTGGAAATGCTGCAGTCGGTGTTGATGCGCTTTGCTTTGGCAGGACAACAAGGGAAACCTCTTTGTGAGGTTGTGAACGCTGTAATAATCTTAATTTACATCCTAAGGATTTGATAATGACAAATGTCAGCATGGTTGTTGACGTCACAGGCAAAGTTAGATGCATCTGCTTTTATTTCAGGTGTGCCGGCTATCTTTTCCAGAAGGTTGGGAAAGTTGCAGCCATGTCCCTTGGTGGAGGTCTCCTGTTACTGCCGGTAATCTCACACAGCCCATATAGTTCCATCTGTGGTCACGTATGTAGAATGAAACACGCATGAAGTTTTGTGCACCCGTCTTTTCTTTGCAGATAGCCTACAACAGTGGCTACATCAAAGTGGACTGGAAGCGAGTAGAGAAGGATTTCGACAAAGCTAAGGAGCAACTGAATCAGGGTCCTGGTCAAAAAGAGCTGGACACATTTGTTAAGAAGGTAATATTGGTGAGACAGTAGTAGAGGGACACTACAAGACTTGTCCTTAGGCCAGGCTTCAGCTGTCCCTCTGCACCTAAATGATAAGGGACATATTTTTAAAGACAGAAATGTGCATGCTTTGGCTGGAGAAGAAAGTTTGTTTGAAAGAGGAGTTAAAAATAAAAAGCCATCTTTGTTGAAGCCAACATCGCATGATGACCCGAGTTATCCGCCCTTTATTAATGCAAAGTACCACCAGAAGAAAGCTGAATATTTAACAACATTTTGTTATATATTATGGACGAGTGTCACTGAAAATCTGCAATATCTTCTTTTTTTCAGTCCAAGGCCTTCGTGAAACAGAATATTGTTGTCACCAGCGGCTTCGTTGGAGGATTTCTGCTTGGCATGGCGTCATAGGATCTGATGGACAAGAAGGCCTTATTTCATGGCAGAAGATGAGGGCATATGTCCCCCCCAGTCCACTCTGTAGTTGTCTGATCTTGCAGTAACTGCATCTTGTTTTAGCAAAGTATTTCAGAATTTCTCTAGTTAAGTTAACAAACACTCCCTTTGAAGGCCAAATCCAGATTAATGATACAGCGGAAAAGGTTCAATTCTTTTACAAGTGACTGTGTGAATGTAGTAAATATGTATATTGTACAACGGTTAAAAAAAAAAGAGGGTGCACTGCTATTACTGCTCACTGTCGTGTCAGAATTTAAATCAGTTTGTCTCCTTTTTGTTTGGTGTAAAAGTAACTTGGGGGGGGGGGTGTTAACTTGTGAATACCTGTGGGTCACCCTCCCATAACCAGTGCAGCTTAACATGCGTTATATTCAGACTTTAAACTGTTTTTTTTTTAACCTTTTTGAAGTCAGTGGCAGACCCAGCAAGCTTGGACAACTCAATCAGGGCACAGACATTTCAGATCCAGGGAGCTAACTTGTGTGTTTGTCAGTTGATGTGACCTGATGTCGCATCAAGTTTTCCAGTTCATCCCGAAGGTCGCTGAGGCGGGAAGCCTCCGCCAGCCTGTACGTCTGCCTCTGCTTCAGTTATTGCCTGACTTTAAAAAAGAAATCCTGAACAGTCATTGTTCTGAAGAAAACTGTTCTCCATTTTCCATGATGGCTTTATCGGTGTATTGAAACATATAAGATGTTGCCTGTAAAAAAAAGAAATATAATAAAAATAAATCTAATATTTTAATTTAAATAAAGAACATCCACTATTCAGTCTCTTTACTGGAGCACCTTTGGCAGCAGCAGCCTCTGGCCTGAGAGCAGGTTTCAACCACCAGAGCGCTCGTCATTACATGTGACAAAATATAACTTGATTACTTCTAACAAGTGGAATTTTAGAGTGTTGCACTTGATGTTTTGAACATTCTGTGCAGCCATTCTACCAGTAAATTGAGTTGATAATGTGGTTCAATTTTCCAAAGAGTGTCAGGATTGACCAATGATTGTTGGAAGCTTGTAGTTTAGCTGTCATTCAAAATCATCAAAATGAAACAGAATGTTTACAATTGCTTGATGGCTTTGACTCAAATGCTGACTTGCATTAAGACCAAGAATATTTTTGCATTGATTTAAAAAAGAAGCTGTTTAATAGAGATTTAAAAAAAGGCTAAGACGAAAACATTGTAGATGATGGATGTATTTAATCAGCAATCATGAAAATCCTCTGGACTCCTGGAGGGCTTTGTAGATTATTAGCTAGAATTCTGTTTAAAGAACATTTTAAAACCTACTCAATCAGAAAATTATCAAATGAAGAAAGACTATTCCCAAAAGTTTGAGCTGACTCTCAAAATGCTTTGGGCTCCGAAGTCAGTTAAAGGGAAAAGCTTCCTGATAATATCTGTTCCATGTAAGAATGAAACGGACTAAATATTCACTAGCTGTCATTTCACTTGATTTAGAAAAAGGAGTAAAAATTCAAGACATTTAGAACTGTTGAAATTTGGATACTGATTATAAGAGAAATACATTTTTGTTAAAATTGCTGATATAAATTGAATTATTTGAGAACAAAACACAATGTCACGATTTTTACAACGGCAGGTTGACTTTGCAGAGCAGTGTAGAAGATCCTGCCTGTAGCTCAGTAAAAACACGACCAAGGACGTGATCGTGACCTTTTCTCCCCAGCACAGACATGCTGAGACAGTCTCCACCATCATGGGGGGGGCTGGAGGTTGTCAGTGAGTACAAGTAGGGACAGTTTTTAACAACCTGCTTAGGTTTTCTTCTAACACAGCAGAAATCCTCAGAAAGTACCATCAAAGACAGTAACTTCTCATTAAATGAAACTCTTTTGGCGGCAACAAAGATCCTCAAACATCCTCAACATATTCTATTATACCTTTAACAACCTTTTCATTTATTTTCTGGTTTCATTCCATCACTCGGTGAAACAAGAATTGCCTGTTGAACATGGTCAACGTCTGCTCTAAGCTGAACAGCCTGTTCCAAGTCGCACCATCTTCTGTGATCAACTGATAGTTTGTGTCAGTGTCTCTCCTCTGGCTGGAGGAAAAGCCCCCTTTGTCCTCAGGGCTGTCCAGCTACTCAACTCTGAACCCCGAAGCACTTCAGCACTTTACAAACATACAACACTAAACACTTTAGTTGTGTGTTTCCTGTGGTTTTTGTGTGATTGTTTTGAATGTGGTGTCCTTTAAATTTGTGCTGCTTTTAAAGCTACTAATTGGGTTTTAAATGTAATGGATTACTTACACTTAAAACACCCCCCCCCCCCCCCTCATGATGATGACCAATTAGCCCATGTTTTTCCTCCTCTTGCCCACCTCACCTGCACGTGCACGTCCACCCCTCCTCCAATGTCAGAATACTGGAATGATCTTAATATGGGGCCATGGGGCCAGCTGGTTTTAGATCAACTAAACCTGTGCATGTTTTTGTAACCCTGACCTCATCAAACTGGCTGCAGCTCTTGGGCGGCTCTTCTCTGACGGGGGCCAGCGGGACAGCTCAGAGGTGGAATTCCCTTTTGCCTCTGTGGAGCGTGTCGTACCATCAGCTGGTGCATTTCAGCGAGGGTGGAGGCTTGTGACAGTCTGCAGGAGAGTCAGTCGAGCGGAGCGAAGCTGGATAACAGCACTGAATCCAGTATAGGACCCATCTGTCTTTAAGATCTATTGTCCTGCTGACTGGAGGTAAGATCGTGTGGTGATTAACTCACCTACAGGAATCTGGGTGCTCTTCTGAGGTGAGGCGCTTTCACACCTGCCCTACAGATGATGGAATCCATCATCAAACACTGTTACAATGCTGAGTTCATCTCCTGCTATGTTTATTTCATTTCATCCTCAGGTATCAAAGTGTGTTTAAGTTTTCCATCGTGTTTTACCAGCCCATCAAAAGTCTCTCTCTCTCTCTCTCTCTCTCTCTCTTGCTCTCTCTCTCTCTCTCTCTCTCTCTCTCTCTCTCTCTCTCTCTGTCTGTCTGTCTGTCTGTCTGTCTGTCTGTCTGTCTGTCTGTCTGTCTGTCTGTCATATAGAATTTGTCCAAACAGAAACGAAAGAAAAGCAATGAAACATATACAATAATTCAAGTTTTGGTGGCTGGGGACTGAACAGGTGAGGCAAAGCAAGGTGGCAGAAATAGAGGCAGATCTCTGCACCGACAGAGTCGCCATCCTCTCCTCAGTTTCAGCTCTGAGCCGTTTTGGGCAAGAGAAACTAGGAAAAGAGGAGCGGTGGGGGGCAGGTTTGAGAGGTGGTCCACTGAGCCAGGTGCAGTCGGTCAGCTATGGCGGAGATATGCAGGGCTGCTTTTGTTGTTTGTGCTCTCAGGTTTCATACCCTCACACAAGCATGCACACATGCACTGACCCATTGTCAGTGTGTTTATTTGTACCCTGTCAGACAGTTTATAATATCTCACCGCTACAAGAATCCGCTTCTGACGAACAGATGCTCTGCACGGACAGCAGACGGTGGAGGAGACAATGCAAAGTCACCCTGCCGGACAAATATGGGAGCAGACCGCTGCTGCACCATGAGGCAGTTAAGCCAACAGGCCCGTCACACCTCTGCTGGTCTCTATCAGACATGCCTGGTCCGACATCAACACAGGTCCATGGTTTCACCTTGCAGCACACAACCAACCTCTTTAACTTCTAGTTGCAACGCCTTGCACAAAGCATGGGTGCAAATAGACATTTATGTGGATAAAGCATCCAGTACTCTCCCCGAGCTGCACTGATTCCCTATGGATGAGCAGCCATAGGTCTATCCTGACATATATTCTAAACTATATACTGATAGATTTGGTTAGAACTTTCATAATTGTAAACAGGCTTAGTTCTGAACACATTGAATAGCCACACATCTCTGTTATTTATATACTGTTTCGACTGTTTCGGATCAGAAGCTGGATGCTGTTTGGTGTAAGAAAGGTAGTTTTCTATGTATTTTTCTACTTTTCAATGTATTTGGTGTAAGACACACTCACTTTGTTCTTATAGACTGTGGTGTGTTGCTGGTAATACACCCTGTGGTGTCCTTTTATACACCTGTATCCTCTGTGTATCATTGGCAGCTTTAGAGCTGGAGACAGAACTGTCCTTTCCTGAACAAGGACAGTAACAGCCAGTCATCAACTGTGTACTCAGCTGCCAGCTGGCATCAGCAATAAAGTGGAAGATCCGCCTAATGATGTGGGTCATAATTTGGGCCCACTGGTCACCAGAGGAATCTGGTTTTAAGCTTCAGAGTAGCAGCAGCACAGCAGCCATGAGAAAACTAAAGTCCTTGAGAGCCGCTATAATTACGCGTGGTTTCATTAGGTTATGACACAATATTGTACAAAAATAAAGAAATACAAATTGAAAATAACTGTAGAAAATAATAGCAGGCGTTACTGAAGCGTAATCTGCTGCTGACACTAAGACCCTTTATGGTCCTTTAGTTCCCTTCAGGTAGGGATATTCTGCTGGGTTTTGGCTGGAGGGTCGTCCATGAACCACTGAGTTCTTGCTTTCAGCTGTTCCTTAAAGGACTTCTGTGTGCTGCTTTACTCTTCTGGGAGTTACAGGGGTGTCCCCAGGTGGATCTGCTGCCCCTCACTTTCCTCCAACTCTTGAGCAAGTCCCACATTCAGATAATATGGGATGGTGGATGCAGCCCGTGGGTTACAGCAGAGGCCACAGGAAAGCCCCGCTCTGTTCAAATTTAATAAATCTCATTTCTTGCCAAATCCAATCGAGCCAAAAATGTTTTCTGTTGCGAAATCTCCAGCCTTTTATGGTCAAAAATATGCTGACTCTTTAGAAATGTCCAATGCTAGCCCCACTATTCACTAGTGGACGTGTTCAAATTAGTCCCCTTTTACTCAATGGTAATGATTGAGATTGTTGTTGGCCTCATACGGCCTTAAAAGTTCAAGTTTTTCTTAAAGGTATGACAGATGATGATGAATCTTTGTCTTCAGCATCATATCGATCCGCACAGGATGAGATGGTCATTCTGAGTTTCTGACTATTTCATTCATTTCGTTCATCGTAGTCCACCTTTGATTGCAATACCGTAACATCGGTAATCTGTAGCCGTCTGATGTAAGACGAACGGCCTTTTGTAGCTGTGACCGAAGATGTTGCCACGTTTCTGCCACGATTGTTTTCTTTTTTCTGGGACCGCGCAGTATGTAGAGGGCTTAAAATATAATATCCTGATCCCAACCTATCCTCGATCCGGTCTTTGATCTTTATCCAATCCTAAAAATAACCTTGATCCTGACCCTGAAATGATTAAGCAGGCATCCAAAACAGAATAGGACAGATGGTTTCAGAAATGGGGGCTTTAGATGACAAACGCTGGTTAGAGCTCTGCCTTTTGCTGTTGCAGAAAGACATAAGAAAGAGCATGTGAAAATATGAATCTGGGAGAGTGTCGTCAACTTTGATTCATATTCAAAACATCATTAGGCCACAACTAATACACTGCAAGAGTAAATGTAAAATACTAAAAGCGGTAAAGTGATAATGTTGACATCCTCTGCATGATACGCTCTCTGGTCATATTCTGTTTAATTTCTTTTTACAAATTAATGGCATATTGTCTATCAAAAGCCTAAATCCTTCTTTTTCCTGTTTCAAAGGTTCACACTTTCACTGACGCTTCCAGGTTGTGTTCTCCTACTGGTCTCTGGAGGCTCGTGGCTGTGGATCATGGCGTCGCCTGAAGAAACAATGCTTTTACCTTTGAGTCTGCCGCCCTTGGATCTCTACAATAGCTACAGGAATAATTTATGACAAACGCCGGGGATATATATGGAGGAACTGTAAATAACCACGAGATCACTACCAAGAGATAGCCAATACCCAAGAGACGCTGCGATTTACTGGATATCCTGGGAACATCGGGTTGCTGGTACACTCAACATGAAGTCTTCCGTCTGCATAGGCCCCCCGTCTGGCTTGTTGCTGGTCCTGGTGTGCTGCCCACTGCTGGGCCTGGCCCAGTCTCCCAGCAAGGATGGCGATAACGGACAAACGGATCCAGGAAACGCTGACCCAGGCAGATGTATGAGGCATCACTTTGTGGAGACCATCACACATCCGATTTACAAGTGCAACTTCAAGGTAAGGATGGAACGTACTCGGTAAGGAGGGCTGGATGAAGCCTGGCTCCATTTTGTAGTCGGTTCCCCACTGCTAAATTGCCTTTAGTTGTTTTTAAGAATTGCAGTACAAATCACAACCTCCGTGATTAGGAAAATAACAGCAACACTTGGTTTTTAGAAATCAGCCGGAATGGCATCAAATATTAATTACATCCTACCACATCTGTAAAATGGAAATTTTACCCTGGGAAAATGATATTTAAATAATAACAGCACTTCTCATAAATAATATACTTCCCATAGTAATTTCTAGAATCTAGAACCCATATTGATCTATATGATAGATAGATAGATAGATAGATAGATAGATAGATAGATAGATAGATAGATAGATAGATAGATAGATAGATAGATAGATAGATAGATAGATAGATAGATAGATAGATAGATAGATAGATAGATAGATAGATAGATAGCCTTGTGATGAACAACCAGGAAGCAGGATTTTCACATTATTAGTGTAATGTGTCTGATGAGTTTTGTATCAGTTGTCAGTAAAATAGGTGGCTCATATGGTTTCAAACACATGGGTTTATTTTATAAAGGTGAATTAAATTTAATCTTGATTGTAACTGTACAGCACCGATCACAATTCCAATGCCAATGTTTAAAAAAAAAAACCCAACAACTGCATTTCCACTGCAGCTAAATATTCCTCTTCCTCATCCAATGTCACACCAATAATATCTAATAAATGCATGTACAGGAATATGAGCAAGACCTCTGTCTTTGCGTGGTTGATCCCTGAATAAGAGAGCCGGAAATAAGACCAGAGGAGGAAGAGAGAGTCATCGGTGTGTGACAGTCTGATCTTCAGCTTTTGCAAAGGCTAACGGTCTTAACGTGGCGACAACACTCCTGCTGTTTCTGAGGGTGTAAAATGCCATGGGCCCAGACAGGCTTTGGGAAGAGTGGGTGGCGACACAGAAGCAGCTGACATGGAGGTCTGTCCAGGGATGCGACAGGAATACGCTGACCCAGGGGAACGCCAGCAGGATTACAGCCCCGCTCAGAGCTCTGCCTGCGCTGCCAGTGTTGGCTCAGTCTTTCTTAAAAACAGACGGAATATATGTGAAAACATGAAGTGAATAATTGATCATTAACCTATAAAATGGAAAAATATGATAAAATGGAGAATTTAACAGCTGGTCAGAAAAGTCAAACATATATTTTTTGTAGGTTTATTTTTAAAGGTTTATTTATTTATCTTTATTTGTAAAGTTAATTTATAGAACACGTTTAAAAATACCAGGGTGTTGTACAAGTTGTACCACACAGATCTGGGAACAACAATACAAGATAAAATATTATACAGGATAAAGGTCATCACATAAAATAACTTGGCAAGATAAAAACAAGATAGGAAGAATCATAAAAAGTTATGGTCTGGATTTAGACCCAATCTGAATGTGAAACCCTGGTGAGTTTCCTATGCTGATGTAAAAATCCCAAAGGTTTGGAGCTGATCAAGCAACGGTGTCTCTCTCTTTAGTGCTGCAGAGCCGTTGAGCAGCAGCAGCGTTCTGCAACATCTGCAGGTGGCACAGAAAGGATCATATTAAGTCCTCACACAAAGAATCACAATAGCCCAGTTCTGGTGTAGCAAAAGAATGGATCACTCTTCGGATCTTTAGTGGAGAGATATAATTCTACTTTAGCTAATATAGCCATAGCTGATAAAAAAGTGCCTTTTACAACAGAGATAATCTGTCATATTTAAAAGCACTCTAAAAAAAAAGTAACAACTAGGTTCTTCATGAAGGATATAAAAACACAATGACATCAGGTCTGTCAGGTACGACTGGCCTTTTTTATGGCATTACTTTTGATACCAACACAATGATCGAGATAAGAGGGTTCCATTCTCAGTGGTGTCCGAGGCTGCAGTCAGGTCAAAGGTCATCAGGACAGCAGCACACCCAGAGTCACAGTACAGTTAAAAACACATCATTAAAGCTACGAGGGACTGGTATCGGAGGAGCCTTAGACTGTAACTCATTGGTTTAATAAAAACAGCACAGCGGAGGAACACAGGGGTCCTTGATACAATGTTATCAATGAAGAAACTGAGAACATCATTACAGAGGAGAGATGAAGGTGCAACACAGGCACCAGGGTTCACAGAGGAAGTTAAGACACTGAGCAGAGCTTTGGACTTCACACAGTTGGCAGAGAAACGTGAGAGCATTTAGCAACTTTTATATGATTCGACTGTGATAATACCTCCCTTTTAAATTTCAGAGATTAGCCGCCCATTCTTCTTCCACCCCCTCTCAGCACGCCTGCTTGTGTGCCTGAGAGCACGAACAGAGCCATTGGATCACAGTTCAGGACGTACCTCGGGATGAATTATCCTTAAAGGAGTCCAGAAGAGTCTAGCGGAGGCTAAAAGTCTGTGTCCAAACGTCTGGTTTCAAAACACCACCAACAATGACAAAATGGTCAGAATAATCACGACATTTTTAAGGTCCAATCCAGTACAACTCAGTTTTAATTATCTTGCATCTATTACGAGAAAGAAAGGTGAACCTGTTCAACAAGAAAATGATTGTATTAAATTAATTAATTTGTGAGTTAGTTTAGTCACTTTTTGGATGAGGCAATTCCAACCTTTCAGTTTGATCCGGTGGTCTTGGTCAGCCATGGCCAGCTCAGGAAACTTTAAGGGGTTTAGCACCAGCGACCAACTGCTGCGTCCTGTGTTTTCCCTGCTCTGTTCCAGATGGTTCTACTGGCGTGCTGTGAGGGCCACTGCAACCGCACCACTCGCTCTGACCCCCTCATCTCCTTCAGCTCGGTGCTCAAGCAGCCCTTCAAGAGCTCCTGCTCCTGCTGCCGTCCGCACACGTCCAAACTGAAGGCGGTGAGGCTGCGCTGCACCGGCGGGAGACGTATCACAGCGACCTACAGATACATCCTCACCTGCAACTGTGAAGAGTGCAGCTGAACAGCGGCCAGCGACATCTGGAGCCCTCAGCACAACACTGCCAGCTATTCTGGGAGTTTGTATCATTGGTTTCACCTTGAAAGTAACCTTTGACCTTTCTCTAGAATGGAAATCAGACACCACTCTCTATAGAGGCTCTCTTCACTAAAACTCTGCTGTGTAACTGCATAACTCATCTATCCTCTAAATCAGGGGTGGGGAACCTTTTTCATATCGAGGGCCATTTCAATTTTTATAAAGTCCTCCGAGGGCCATACTATTACAAACACATACCTAGGGATGCAAAAAAAAAAGACAAAAAAAAGTCTATAACTACTGTGTTACTAAGTCTCATGATTGCTGCATTTGAGTTTGAATTATTTATTTAACACACATGCATATAAAATCACCAAAAAAAATAGAATAAAATGACAAACAAGTAAAATATGTTTTCATGATCATACAAAACAATAAAAAAAAGAGGTGCAGAGTTGAGGCAAGAGACCCGTAAGGGCCTGTTCGAGGCCTCTACTCACAAAAACTGCAATACAACAAGATAATCAAGAAAATAAATTAAAAGAAAGAAAGATAAAGACAATAATAATAACAACTAGAAAGCACTCGGAGAGCGCAGACCTCCGCCAAGCGCAACAATTCCTGGCATATTGTGATTTCCACCATAAATATTAGTCCCACATATACTTTGACTACATATGTAGATTCCTTGACCATAAAAACATACCGTTAGCCACTGGAATCATAACAATATATGTCTTAGTTAAGTAGTTATTCACGAAAACAAATTCACACTTTGAAACAATTTTACGTTGTCCGGCGCGAGCGCCTCAGCGGCGGATACGAGGCGCGTTCACGAACTCTCCTTCGGCGTGAGGTTTCAGCTTCGTGGCTATTAATTCACTCATCACAAAACTTGCACGCGTAATATTCTCTCTGTCGGTACATGGTCGTGTGAAAGCTGCTTGTTGAGCCTCCAAACTCCGACGAAGAGCGTTAATTTTATCCAAACTCATCTGTCCTTTCAACTCGTCGAGTTTAGCGTGTTTCGCTATGCATTTTTCGTCCGTGTCAATCAGTCCAGCCCACTACGTACATCACATGCTGTGTTCACTGACCCTGACCTTGACTCGGACATAACATAACCGTCTGTTTTATCTCAGAAAACGGGAAAATATTTCCTCTTGTTACGAAAGAAATTTCAGGATACCAAAGGCAAAAATACGCTACCGCTGCTACTCGCAGCTCGCGGAGTTTAGCGAACGGTCCCACTGTATAAGTGCACATATAAAATATAAAAATCTTATTGCGTTGCGGGCCGGTAGAAATGGTCTCGTAGGCCGTATACGGCCCGGAGGCCGGGAGTTCCCCACCCCTGCTCTAAATGCATGTCTTTGGAATGGGGAAGGAAGCAGGAGTACCCAGACCCACGGAGGACATGCAAACCCAGGAGATTCAAACCCAGAACCTTCTTGCTGTGAGGAGACAGTGCTAATGAGTGTAGTCAGACCTTGCCTGAAGCTTGTCTGTCTTATTTGAGTCATGGTTACATGTGAATTATATGGTTGTGCTGCTGCTGCATGAGAGCAATTATTGCCTGAGACAAACTGTTCATCAGGAGTCCATTTTAATGTAATGAAAATGTAAACTCGTAATTAGTGTCAGGTGATAGATGCATTCTATTTATTAACTGTAAATTAAATGGACTTCTAGCTTTTGGTGTTCAAAATAACACAATAATAAGTGTTTGTTGAGGTGAAACACAAATGATACATTTGTGTAAATGTGTTGTAACTTCAGTGCCACCCACAGCTGACACTATTCTGGTTCATTAAAATTAATGTTTGTTTCCTTTGACTTTAGGAGTTAGTCTGCAGCTCTGCTGTTTTTGGCGTGCACTCCACGAAAACAGTGCCACCGACATGAGATTGACTTCATTTAAATGTTCTTGGCTTCATTAAAATGATACAGCTAATAAAAATTAAGTGTTTTAATTTTTATCTGTTTCTGGTTGTGAAGTGGGATAATTTAAAAAAAAAAGATTATAATCCTTTACGTTACACGTATACTAGAATTATAAACTGCATCACCTGAAAAACAAAATCAGTGAGTTTATATGTTGAATTACATTTAAAATTAATGCCAACGACCGTGTTACTGTATCAGACATGTAACACACTGATACCAAAATAAAAATCTCCTGTACCTCCAGAATTATTACGATAGATTCCACCTGAGACCGAAACACACATTTATTCATTTGGAATTGCTGGAGCCTGTGTGCCGGTGGTAACCAGAAAGAGACTGGTTTCCATTTGTCTTTTGATTATGAATGTTTAGCTCTCTGCTGCCCTCTTCTGGCAGGGCTATAATCCACAGCGGCCATGAACATGCCGGCACTCTGTGGCGTGCACAGACACATAGATCCCCCCCCAAACTATCTGTGCACCCCTGCAGTTCACACCAGGCCATCCTTTCCTTTGCTGACCAGCTGTTACAACAAATAGAGACTTAACAGTGGCCAATGAACCCATGGATGAAGCTTTGGTAAAAGACCAGGCCTAAGAAGTGTTTAATCATCTTTATAGATGCCGTCCAACCATCTTTATCCATCAAGGCCACAGAGATTTGACGAGAAGGAGGGGAAATTACGGCAGTCATCTGCCAACTGGACAAGATGCACAAACCATTCTCAGACCTCACATTTGTAAAAGCCTCTCCGCTCCCTCTGAAGATGCTGCTAGTTCCATGTTGAACACAATTAATGCTATCTGAATGCTTTTCTTTGCATTGTGCTCCCTTTAAAATGTTTTTGAAGGTCTATTATTGGCTGATCTATGGCATAACCAGGTCAGCGTTACAAGGATATTGAACACCAGAGAGCACACACACACGCACACACACACAAACACACACACACACACACACGAGGGTTCATGGGGTCGTGGGGAGGGTGCAGATATGGGTGAAGAGTTGCCAGTTCATCGCAGGGCCCTATGTAAGCATTTGTGGCTTTGGTATCTTGCTCAAAAGTACCTTGGCAGTGCTCTGAAGGTGTCCTGCCACTTTCCCCTACTACCAGAACACTTGAACTTGGGGCTTGAACCTAGAGCCCTCCGCTTCTCAGTTCAGTCCCCCAACAGATCCATCTAATCTAATCTAAATTTATATTGACGTATGGCATAACTCATATTAACAAAGGTTTATATTATGGAAAATCCCATTTTAACACGCACAGTTTGCGAGCCTTCAGCCACAGGAGCACCTTCAGACAGTCACCAGAAGCAGCGCTGACTCGCAGCGGATAAAACATCCCCAATAATCCAGCAGGGCTGCGGCTCTGGTGTCTGTGGGCGGAGCCTGGTGGGACGGTGCCAGCCCGGTCAGTTTAAGGGGCGCAGCCTGCGCCTTCTGCGGCGAGATCAGCCAGTAGTCGCACAGACCACACGCGCCGTCATGACTGCAGCCAGCGAGCCCTACGACGTTATAGTGGTCGGCGGAGGAATATCAGGTGGGTGGATAACGCTCAGCTCGGTTTTGACGCGTGGTTGTTGTTGTTGGGGGTTTTTTGCAGTGGTTTTTTTGCAGACGGTGGTCGCGATCTACTGCATGAGACAACTGTTGCTGGAGGGACGTTGGTGGCTCTGCGGTCACTGAACTGTGCAGCCTCTGCAGCAGGGGAGCCTTCGTCGTCTGCAACACACCTTGTTCTTGATGCACCGTCGTGCCTGATCACCCTCATGTCTTCCTGTCCACCGCTGTACGGCAACGGCGCTGCCTGTTAAGTAACAGCTAATCAGGCAGGACATACTCTGCATTACATAAGAGAGGGGCGTGGATATATCATAGATAATTATGGTTGCGTTTCTCAGACGAACATGTGACCCGATGACCGCTTTGAGGAACCTGTAATCAGCATGTATCCTTTGCAGCTGGCCAGCTGACCCGTGTGATACATGCATTTGGTGTTAAACTCCATTTTGCCTGGTAATGATAATCCATTGAAGATCTTGTCCATAGATCTGTGAATTGGTTTACTTTTATGTGTGATGCTCCATGCGCACCTCCTCGTGTGTTTCCATAAATGGAAATATTGCAACAGGTGTTGTGTCCTGTTTGTGTGTGTCCCTGCACATGTAGAGAAGCATTCTTATCAACTATAACTATCATCTGTGTAGCAGTAAGCCCTGATCTAATTTTTATGGTTCTGGGACATGCACAGTCTGCATTTCTGCAAAACCTTCATTCACGTGACCCTCCAGTCTCACCACATAAGCAAAGCAATGCAAAATCACAAAATGGAGGGAAAGTCCATGCCTGGAACACAGAATCCCCATCAGCAACGGGGGTTCTGTGTTCCTGTCTGTGATTGATTACAGAGATAAACTTGCAGTGCTTCCTGCATTCTCCAGGCTCTGGATCTTGTATATCACGCTGCATTCCAATGGGGGATACATTCTCGGAAAAATTGCGATTTTTTTTTCACAAACTTGTCTCGTTAACAAAAACAAACTCATATCGCACCAGTGCCAGTGGAGCCGCACGTTTTAGTGCACGTTTTGTATACAGTGCCACTAAACAGTGCGTGGCTGTATAATTCCATCCATGCACTGCTTTGCCTTTGCTGGATTGTGGGGCGCTGCAGGCAGGAGGTGAGGTGCATGCTGGTGGAGTCGCCAGCTCACCAGTAGAATAATTAAAACAGGATAATAGACCTTGTTAGTTCTTGAAATAGGGAAATGCTTCATGTGTATCCCACAGTGTGTATCTGTGCTCTGGCCATGTCTCAGTATTCTGCTATGGCAGTAGAATTGAGTTAATATAGCTGCCTGTACATGTTCACCATCAGTGAATGGTTCGGCACATTTGGCCCTGCAGCGCTCCAGGTGGCTTCAGTGGCTCTTTCAGCAGTTGCAAAATGTTTAAGAATGCCAACCTTCTTTTTCTTTACGAGCCGTATTTAGTAGCCTCTGTTCTTGTTCTAACTAGTATTTGTGTTAGTATGAGCAGCAGTTTGGGTCACTTATCTAGTACAGTGGTTATGGTTTCTGTCTTTGGATCGAAAAAATCAAGCTCCATCCTGCTGTAGTGGATCAGGACAGTCATCAAACAGTCTTAGCCAAAAGGTTCAGGATTTGATTCCGGGTCTGAGCTCTTGCAATGGGAATTTTGCATCTTTCATGCAGTTTCCAACATTAAACAGGGACATTAAAATGTTTGGAGACACTAAATTCCCCCAGTGTGTGTGTGTGTGTGTGTGTGTGCGCGCGATGGACTGGCAACCCATTGGTGTGTTTTCACCACTCCCCCGGCGATCGCTGGGATTGACAGCCAATAAAAGTTTTAGGTCCTTGTTGGTGTAAATTGCATCGAGACGGGGGGTAACAAATGCTCAAGAGAAATCCGATAAGACAGGCAGACAGCCTCCTGCTGCATTTCCTCCGCTCTGCCTTGTTGTGTCACATTAGGAGCTTGTAATTACACAATTTGTTTCGCCTGCTGCCCTTTACTGGGCTGCAGTGAGCTTCACATATAACAATCAACGTCAAGCCCAGGAGCAGCCGTAGCAGCGTGATGGTGAATGCTCTTGTCTCTCGGTGTTGATGCCGGCCTTTCTCCTAAAGTAACGTTTCTTGATTTGAATACAAATTTAATACAACAGTTGTAACTTTTTAACCCTCCGGCATAAGTCTGACGATCCTGAAGAGCTGCTGGAACTTTCTGACGAAATCAACACTTTGTGACAACAGCCGGACAGAGGAGGCCTCTTAACATAGGGAGGGATAAACATAGACAAGAAAAACAAAAACAAGGGGCGTAAACATGGAGGCAAACCTGTAAAACACATCAAATCTAGCTGATGTGGACTTCATGATGTGGCAGTTTTTCACATACACAAAAAATGTAATTAATATTCCAGAAGAAAAGAATAACGTGACAATCTGAAGCAATAGATTGAACAAAAAAACAACCTGGGCAGAGCTAAAAAAAAGTTCACAGTCTAGTTCATCACAAGACATTGTCCCACAGGAGGACATTGTGTCCACCACAGGCTCAGACATGTAGTGCCAAAGCAGCCGCCTATTCCACCAGCTGTTGCTGAGGTGGAATAGCTGCATTGAGTTTCAGCCCAGATCCCTCTCACACACACACACACACAGACACGCACACACACACTCTTAACCACTTGTGTCCAGTTGTGGCAGACTCGATCCAAACCCCTTTATTCAGACTGCATTTGATTGGTGCACTGCACGTGTTCCCCCAGCGCCAGCTGATGGTTATATGATACCTTACAGAGGAACCTGTTCTAATTCTATTGTGCCCATTAATGCTTATTTACATCATATCTTCAGGCACAGATGTGAGGTCATGCAAACTGATATCCAGGTGCATGTTTGTGGATAGCTTCATGCCAACTTCCACCAAAGCCCCTCTTTAATATATCATTGTGAGAGAGAGAGAGAGAGACTCTTATAAACAATGCACAAATATCTAAACAACTGTTCTAATGGAATTTTGAATTGAATCAGAAAACATTGACTTTAGACCGCAGAAATACTGGACTGCAAGATCTGTTCTGAAAGTCTAAGAAGTGCACAAAACAGTGGCTGAGTGAGAGTTAAGACTTTATTATCCCTGGGGAAATCATGTTTCACAGCACCGACTTATTCCCCAGCTGATGCCTGCGCATCAGAAGAACAATCACCCCACATTAGGGAGCACACAGGTCAAGAATGGCAAACAAAAGGTGTCGACTCTCAACAAAGTCCATGTTCTGCCTGTTTGATGAGGCCAGGATCAGACTTCTGCTTCTCAGTGTTGCGTATCTGCGTCCTGAGGTGGGGTGAGGGAGGATTCTGGACTCTGGTAGTTGTGCATGCGAGCTCGGCTTTGTTTTTTTGCAATGAAGCATTATATGTACTGTACATAGGTCTTGACCATCGGCAGGGAACAGGCTGGGCGTTTGGGAATCGTTGGGATATGCAAATATATTTTCAGATGTGCACATAAATGAGCCAATTGCTCGTATAGGAATACATGCACAGCTGGCAATCGTTTAGCAGGTAGCCTGCGTTCAGCTGTTAATGCTCCCAGTAGTCACAGTGACAGGAAAGGAGAAGAAATCAGCGTTCTCTCCCAGAATAGCTGACCTTTCTCCACCGTTTCAAATGCCTCCAGGCAGAGCTTGATTTCACAAGTGAAATGGTAAAGCTCACGAATGGGGGAGAGTCAGATCTTTATTATGCCTTTCATGAAACATTACTGAGGTGCCCAGCGTGGTGAGGGCAGGCAAATGGCAGAAATATGCTAAGCAAAGAGTAAACTATGGTTAATAAAGTCATTTTACAGTATTCAGTCACTGTAAAGGTTCTGCTTACACAACTTTGGTGTGGCTAAAATATTTAGAAGAGGTCTAAACAGTCATGATCCTGCAGATTCACAGAGTATTCCCATGCCGCTGTGCTGGCCGGAGCACTGCTCTGCCCCGATTGTGCAGTGTTGTTGCCTAACTCTTCTTTGTCATTTATTTATGGGGGTTCTTTGCACTTTTTCTGTTGCACAACATAGCGGGGGTTCATGGTTCATTTTGCCATTGCAGCTACCTGCCAGTTTTTTGCATCAATCAACAACACAACACAAAAACAAAACAACACAATGACCCCCTGTCAATACTGTGTTGGTCTCCCGTTTGCTGCCAAACCAGTCCTGGCACAGACGTCCATCTAGCTCCTACGTCCCTTATGGAAACCCTAAAAACAGATGTAAGAAGCCAGAGCGTGTTCTGTGAGGCCTCAGCTATGTGCTTCACGGCAGTGCTCTGGTCTTTGTCCCCGGTTTGGTCAGCTATCAGTGTGCATGAGCTGAAAATTAAAAAGGTTGAACCACTCATGCTGCTACTGTTGACAGCCAAAACGGTGCAGTTCTGCATTCGTGACTTTGTCCATTTTTGCTAACTGGATTTCCGGTTATTCCTGTGTGTTGAACCTCTTCATGTGTTACTTGTTGATTCTATTGAAGTGGTTTGATGTTACATCTCTGCTTGGGGAATCAGGGCATGACGCTGCCTCTGGTCACAACCCTCAGATCGTTAAATAACCAGTGAGATGAGCTGTTAAATATTTGCTAATCAGTCTAAGCCCAGGATGACAATGCAGAAATTACTCTTTTAATTTTTGTTTAACCATGAAACTAATTAGGGATATTTTTTAAGCTCATAAGACAACATTGTTCATGCGCTACGTGCTTCACCTGTGTGAGGTTAAAGACAAAGTTACAACTTTCCTGTAGTCTTTGGCAGAACACTGTCTCGGTGATGTATGCCCCCAGCAGGGCAGTGAGAAGTACGGATTCACTTATAAATCTTATTAGTAACATTTAACATTTTGAATAAAGTGCCAAAAACAAATCTATAGCATTGGTGAATCACAAAGCGCTGCTTGCCACTATTCTAATGAGCACTGAAGCTACGTGTTCTTATACTACCGGTATATGCATGAGAGACCTGCACAGGAATAGACCTAAAACATCAACAAAGTCCCCTGATTTTGTGATATGTGGTCTGGGTGATGCACCACTCTTCTCTATCTCTGTGCTCTCCAGAGTGCATTCTATATCTTTTTTTACTGACATGGTCCAGAGCTCCAGAGGTATATGTCAGCATAATGTATTTATGTTGCATCTTATTGAATCAGAGATGGCCTTAGGTCAGCACATAAAAGCTTTTATGTAATGAAGTTTATCATTTGTTGTGTGTCAAAGTATGGCTCCACATTTTGGATCCCATGAGCAGCAGGTCAGCCAGGTTATGATTTGCTGAAGTGGTTTTCTGTTTTTCCCGAGTGCTGCTCATCTTTTTTCATTTTGGTTGCTGCTCAACACTTAACTTGGTTGTTTAAATGCCTCAATAGTCCTTCACAAAGCAGTAAATCTATTCGGTGCCTTCCTAACATGGTCTGTTCATCTGCAGGTTTGAGTGCAGCCAAACTGTTGAAGGCCACTGGACTGAATCCTGTCGTGTTGGAAGCTAGGGACCGGGTCGGGGGCCGCACCTTCACTGTGCGGGTAAGAGTGGGGCCCGTCTTCTTCCACTGTAGTGTAGGCAATCAAGATTATATACACAGAAGACAGTCATTTTTCCAACAAAATATTCAGATTTGTACCTGATGCATGCATTATTTGTGTTAATCACAAAATCAGATCATGAGCAGTTATTCAACATTCAACTGAATGTTGATGACGATGATTAACTAAATGATATGCAGTGTAACAAAGGATGTGCATAAACTCCTCGGCTTTACAGCTTGAGAGTGGTTGTAGGCGTCTTGGTGGCCGTCCTCACCAGACTTCTTCTTGCCCAGATTCTGAGGACACTCGGCTCTAGGATCAGATTGTTTCCTGACTTTTAATTTCCAAAGATCTTCTCTCAGAGTTGCTTGGGATGTTTTTTTGTCTTCATGTAGCAACTGTAGAGGGAAAATGCTGAACCACACTAGAGCCCATAGATGCAGGTGTTATACTAGATTTACTTGAAACACATAGACTTCACCCAGGTGAATTGACAATGTTGGCATCATGAGTACTTTTACTCTTCAGGGTTTTAAATAATGAGGTTTGTAAAAAATCAGTTTTAATTTGACAAGAATGATGGGGTTTTTTTTCTTTATAATCTGGTAAAAAAAAATATTTTGTTTTTGTTCTTTTTATTCCAGAATAAGGAGACAAAATGGGTTGATCTGGGTGGGGCTTACATTGGACCTACTCAAAACCGCATCCTGCGACTGGCGAAGGAGTACGGCATTAAAACCTACAAAGTCAACGAGGAGGAGAACCTGGTTCATTATGTCCACGTGAGTCTGCTCTGGATATTTTAGGCTCGCTGTGCAAGACTGTTGTATGGATTTTTCTCTCAGCATTAATGTTTTCTGAACCTTAAAACATTCAAACTAGCTTCACCGTCTGTACACAGAACACAGGTCAGGAATTCCAAATTCAGAATTTTTTTTATTCTTCTTGACATCGACAGTATAGAGCTCCCAGCCAACCTTCCCTCCTCAGGATTAACAGATGGAGATATAATCTTTGCCTTAAGTTACAGTGGTATGAGAAAGTTTGAGCACCCTTGACAATTGCCATTATTTTTATTCACCAATCATTGGGTGTTTTAATTCACAACTTAATTTTGATATATCAAATAACTGATGAACACAATCATATTTCAGCAGTGAAATGAGGTTTATTGGATTAACAGAAAATGTGCAATATGCCCCCAAACAAAAAAAGGCCTGTGCATAGATTTGGGCACCTTAATAGAAAAATCATATTAGTGTTTGGTAGAGCCTCCTTTTGCAAAAATAACAGCCTGGATGAGTGTCTGGATCCTGGATGATGGTATTTCGGCCCATTCCACCTGGCAAAACCTCTGCAATTCAGTGATGTTTGAAGGACTCCGAGCATGGACAGCCTGCTTCAAGTCATCCCACAGATTCTCGGTGATATTCAAATCTGGGGACTGGGATGGCCATTCCAAAACATTGTATTTGTTCCTCTTGTGAGGATGAAGTTTTGATCACCCGCGCTGTTCGTTCACTAGACTCAGAGTAACCACGCAAACAACTGGAGTCCTTTGCAAAGGGGGAGCCGAGCAGCAGTTCAAGCTTCCTCTGTCAACTCCGTTCGTCTGCTGCTCGCTCACCTCTTTTATTGGTGCAAACAGAATGGGTGTCTCAACAGGATATCGTAATTCATTGTCTTCTGACATCTTTACAAACTTCTCTAATCCTGACCAACAGGATACATCTGAGTGCTGAGCTTGATAGTAAGCAGCTTCAGCACTTTTACGACACTCTCATGTTCTTCCTTTCCTATCAACATTCCTCAAACACTCAAAGTCTACATACAATAGCATTTAAAGATAATACTAATAACAACAATAACAATAATCCTTCTCACATTTCCCTCCTCTTTATCGTTAAATGCGTCTAGATTTTCATCATCAGTATTACATCTTTACATTTCCATGAAATTTCAATGCATTACGTCATTTTCCTAGAAACACATTTCTTACACTCAGAATTCAACATGTGTACAGCTTAAGACATCTTGAACATTTCTTTTACATCTTGTATTACATTGATCCATTCTTCTTCCGATTCCTCTTCATCGTCGTCCAGTAGAGATCGTTCTTCCACCACAATCAGGAAGAACAACTTCATTTCCTTTTAGAGCTTCTTCACAGGTTCCGACGGGGTTCAGCCGTTGCTGGACCTATACAGGCCGTCAGCCGTTTACGGAGAGTCCGCCACTGCTCCCTCGCCTTCACCTGGAAGAATTTTCTGTTTCTTACAATGGGAAAGGTGTATCCACGACAGTTTCCCATCCACTCGAACTGCAGTCTTTGTGGTCAGCTGTACTTGATAAGGACCTTCCCATCTAGGCGTGTTCCACCTCTTCCGCACAAACTTCTTCACCCACACGTAGTCGCCCGGTTGAATGGGTTCCTGGGGGGTGGAATCTGTGGAAGACACAGGACTAGGCAGAACATTTACAGTATTCACACATCGGTTGAGTAACACTTTTTTCAGATAATCTGCTATTGTTTCCTCAACATGTTCTAACTCATTTGTTGTTGCAAAGTATGGTAGGCAATAAGGCCGCCCATAGAATGCTTCAAAGGGTGTGATGCCTGTTTTCTTGTGTGGTGTTATGTGCATCCATAATTTCACCAGGTCGAGACAAAACATCCAGTTCTTTCCTGTCTCGTCCATACATTTCTTCAGTCTGTTCTTAATAGTACCGTTGACTCTTTCAACCAACCCTGCACTCTGAGGGTGGTATGCGCAGTGATTCTTCAAATCAATGTCCAAAGTTACTCCTACAGTTTTCACTACCTCATTTACAAAATGGCTTCCATTGTCGCTCCAGATGACCTTCGGGATGCCAAACCTGGGAATGATTTCTCTACATAAAACTTTTGCCACTGTCAGTGCATCTGCTTTTGCCGTGGGGAAAATTTCTACCCACCTAGTAAATCCATCTAACACTACTAGACAATATTGTTTACCTTCACATGGTGTTAGCTGAATAAAATCTAGAAAAACTGTGTGAAATGGATGATTTGGCAATGGTGTAGTGCCTGCAGGGGCCTTAAGGGCTCCCTGTGGGCTGTGTTTTACACAAATAACACATTGTGAACAAAAAATTTTTTAAGTATGTATGAAGTCCTATAGTGTAATAATGTTCATTAACCATCTGTACCATCCCTCCTGTTGAGACATGGCATGGCCCATGGCTCACTAATGCTGCCCATTTATGCATATTTCGGGGAAGGATTGGTTTGTTTCCTATGGTTAATAGTCCTTTATCATCCAGTTTGGCTCCTCGCTTCTTCCATGTGGCCTTTTCCTTTTCTGGAGCACTTTGTTGCATTTCTTTCAGAATATCATTATCTGCAGGTTCTAGGCTAAATGATTCCTCATTATCAAGAAGTGTGTTGTTATTTGCTGCAGCCTTTGCGGCTCTGTCAGCAAAGGCATTGCCTTGTGAGACTGCGTCTGTGTTGTTAGTATGTGCAGTGCATTTATATACAGCTATTTTACGTGGCTGCTGTATTGCAGCTAACAACTTTTTTAACAGTTCTGCATGCATGACCGGTTTGCCCGTCGAAGTTTTCATCCCTCTTAAATTCCATTGTTGAGCAAACACAAACAACGTGGAAAAAGCATATTGACTATCTGTGTAAATGGTAACATCTTGTCCTTTGCTTAATTCACAAGCACGTGTGAGTGCGACAAGTTCTGCAGCTTGAGCAGAATAGGAGGAGGGAAGTGATTTCGCCTCCACCACCTCAGTTGCTGTGACTACTGCATAGGCAGTTCTAGTGCGTCCACAGTCATCCTTTCTCGATGATCCATCTACAAAGAGTGTCTGTCCTGTAGTCAACGCGACATCACTGAGATCTGGTCGCGGCAGGACCTTGGTGGAGACCTCATCCAGGCAGTTGTGCTGGTGTCCCTCTTCTGCGGTGGGTAGCAGCGTTGCTGGGTTTAAAGTTGTGCAGCGACGAATCGTCAGATTCGGCTGAGACAGCAACACTGCCATGCAGGAAAGATGACGTGCGGGCGACAGGAATGCTATCTTACTTTGTAGCAGCAGTATTGACACTGCATGTGGAACTAAGCAAAGTTAGCTCATGATATAGCACCACTCCTGCGGAGGCTTTCACTGCCTCAGACGCTGCTACCACTGCTTTAACGCATGGCGGGAGTGCACAAGCTACGGGATCTAGCTTGTGGGAGTAGTAGGCCACTGGCTGCCTCTTATCTCCGTGCTTCTGCAATAAAACTGAAGTCATAAAGTCACCCTTGCAATCCACGACCTGCTCAAAAGGCTTCTGATAGTCTGGCAGCTTTAACACTCCAGCACTTACAAGGGCCTGTTTTATGTACATAAATGCTTCTTCAGCTTCAGGGGTCCATGTTAACACATCAGTCATTGCTAAGGGATTATCATACATCAATGCTTGTAAAGGGGCAGTTATTTTCGCATAATCTAAGATCCATGATCTGCAAAAATTCACCAGTCCTAAGAATGACATCATCTGCTTCTTTGTTTTTGGTTTCGGAGCATCAAGTACTGCTGTTTTCCTCGACTCAAGAATAGCTCTCCCATTATGTGTCAAAACATGGCCCAGATAAACCACTTCCTGCTTCACCAGTTGCAGTTTACTTTTGCTTAATCTATGGCCTTGAGAGGCTAGCCAGTGTAGCAATGCTAGCGTGTCTGACCAACAATCTGCCTCTGTTTTTGACGCCATGAGGATGTCATCCACGTAGACGAGGATTTGACTTCCACACGGAGGTTTAAACTTAGCTAATGATGACATCATTACTTGAGAAAAGATTGTGGGACTCTCACAGTAGCCCTGAGGTAACCTTGTCCAGGTGTACCTCCGTCCTTGAAACGTAAATGCAAACCAAAACTGGCTGTCTGGATGTACTGGTACAGAGAAAAATGCATTGGATACATCTATCACCGTGTACCACTGATGTTCAGGGTTTAAGTCATTCAGCAGAGTGTATGGATCTGCGACTAAGGGAGACCTAGGGACCACTGCAGCGTTTACAGCTTGCAGGTCCTGCACCATCCGCCAGCCGGTAGATGGTGGTGACTTCCTTACTGGAAATAGGGGTGTATTTACAGGTGATTCAGGACACTCTCTGATGACTCCTGCTTTAAGCAGTGAGTTAAATATCGGAACAATACCCTCCTGTGCATCAGTCTTAAGGGGATATTGTCTCTGAAATGGTCTATAATCTGATTTAGGGATTATTTTTACAGGTTCTGCTCCTTTTATAAGACCTACATCTGCAGGTCCTTCCGACCATAATTCAGGGGGAAGCTCTTTCAGCTTCTCCTCTTCCTCCTGCGTGAGGAAGATGTCTTCTTCTCATGAACTCTGATCTGTAAGGTGCGTTGCTGGATGTGTCAGCAACCATGTTTTAAGGGGAATACGCCACACCTGGAACTGATCATTAAAATCAACCTCACCCTTAGGCCTATAGGGCAGGCTGCTCCAGTGTTTTACGTCACTTCCCAAGTCTTGCCATCTTTTCTTAAGCGGTTTAGCAATAGAAACATGTGGTACAGAACCTGACACTTTGAATAGCGCTGCTGCTTCGGCGGAAAAGCTTCCTGCCGTGCAGACAGCTGTCTGACCACACACATATAGATGCATAATTACAATCATTTGTGGATCTTTAAGTTTAGCAAACTTCTCTGCATAGCTTGATGTGCCGTGTGAGTCTGATTTACAGAATCCACCTATGCGCTCCACGTGCATGGTTACATGCAGGTCAGCTTGATTGTGGAGCTGGGCTTCAGGCTGTAAGTATGACAGAGCTTTACCATATATCATAGTGATTGGGTCAGAGAATGGAGGGGGCTGCTTTTCAGGAATGTTGAGTGACCAAAATTTACTGCACGTCCCTCCTTCCCTTACCCATAGATTAACCATTCTATCTACAGACCACATCCCTTCGGCTGTGGTACGAATCATCAACTGAAGCTGAGAGATAAGATCTCTTCCTAATAGATTTACGGGACATGTGGTGGAGATCACGAAAGGAGCTTTAAGTGTGATTCCACTCACAGGGTCACAAACATCTACAGGGACTGACATTCTTTCTTTAGTTACGAGACCATTTGCTGATCTCACAAAAATCTGTGTAGAAGTTGGCTTTAGAGCTATTGGATCTCTAATTACTGATTTACCTGCGCCCGTGTCTACCAAAAATGTTAAAGAATTGCCTAACACGGTCAGTTGTATTTCTGGTTTGCCTTCAGCAAACAGGAAGATGGTTTCTAAATCTAAAACATCTTCTAGGTCTTCTTTTTCAAATTGATCAAATTTTGTGCCCTGATTTGTTTTAATTTTTGTGACATCTTTCTCCAGTTCTAGTCATAGCTGAGGTGGATTAGAACCTTGCTGCTGTCCTCTATTGTATCTCTGGTCACGTTGTTTCTTTCTGCAATCACGTTCCCAGTGTCCATAATTTTTACAATAATGACACTGATCATTTTCACGGGAATTGCCTCCTCCTCCCCTTCCGCCTCGGCCTCGCCCACGTCCTCGGCCTCGGCTTGGGAAAGGATTGGCATTGAAAAACATGCCTGTTAATTGGTTCTTACTCTTTTGGCATTGTCTTTCAGCATGCATAGCATGTTGTTCATAGCGGCCTAGGTTACAAATTCCGAAATCAACTAACTGTCTCTCTACCCAGGTTTTTATCTCTGATTTTGATCCCCCATGTATAGCTTGCTTTAACTGCTGTTGTTAGGGACCTTCTGGATCTTCCGCATACGGAATTCCACTATTTTTCCGGAACACATCTTTCATTCTCATGCTATAGTCTTCAAAACTTTCGTCAGTCTTTTGTCTCGTGGCCGTAATGGCGCTGTAGTCAGCTCGTCTGGTAAAAGTAGTTCGCATGCGCTCGTACAGTCTGTCAAGTCTGTCATTTAGTTCTTGGCTGCCAGGCTGCCATGGTTGTTGAGTGGCTGGATCCACTGGGACCCAATCTCCTCTAACAGTGCCCCATTTCTTGCCATTAACGCACATGAGGACTTGCTGTGTTTCTCTTTTTCTTGATTTTGTTTTTCTCTTCTATATTTTGATTCAGTGAGCCAGAGATGACATTGTGTCAACCCCACATTTACTTTTGGATGTTTCTTTCCATATTCTATTAAATCTTCTTTTAGTTTTATAATATTGCCTGGCCTGTCTAAGTTACTATCCCAATCGAACTTAGTCATCCACAGCTGAACATATGAGCATGAACCTGGATATTTGTCTTCCATGTGTTTACATGATGCTGGGACTTCGAATTCAGCACCTTTTATGGAATGTTGGTTGCCCATGTTTGCACTTTATTTATCAGTTTTTATGTATTTGAATGGAGACGCCTGATCTCCCGACTGAACAACCCTCAATCCCTACAGGATATCTAGTTCAGTCCCTCCGCCGTGGCCTTATAACCCCTCTTTTTTAATCAGGAGAGTATACACCAAGCTTCTACCTCCGAGGAGGCGGGTGTATCTTGCCTCTGCTTCTCTCCTGATGGCCAGGCAGGTAATACCGCGGTATATTCCGTGTAGCGCTTTTCGTGTCTTATACTCACTCCGTTGCTTCTATGGTTTCTCTCTGAGTTGTTTTGGTGCCTTCTTCCCGTCACTGGAGATGGTCGCCCTGGGAGGGACGAAGACCGGCCTTCCGTCAACTCGTGATGAAAGGTCTTTCGATTCGGACGTCTTTTTTGACTCCGGCTGTGCACAGACTTCGGCGTTCGGTCGTCCCACGGCGCTCCTCTCCAGGTCTTGGGATCCGGCTCGAAGGACCAAATTTTGTGAGGATGAAGTTTTGATCACCCGCGCTGTTCGTTCACTAGACTCAGAGTAACCACGCAAACAACTGGAGTCCTTTGCAAAGGGGGAGCCGAGCAGCAGTTCAAGCTTCCTCTGTCAACTCCGTTCGTCTGCTGCTCGCTCACCTCTTTTATTGGTGCAAACAGAATGGGTGTCTAAACAGGATATCATAATTCATTGTCTTCTGACATCTTTACAAACTTCTCTAATCCTGACCAACAGGATACATCTGAGTGCTGAGCTTGATAGTAAGCAGCTTCAGCACTTTTACGACACTCTCATGTTCTTCCTTTCCTATCAACATTCCTCAAACACTCAAAGTCTACATACAATAGCATTTAAAGATAATACTAATAACAACAATAACAATAATCCTTCTCACACTCTGCACGAATACTCGGGAAGATTTTGAGCAATGTTTGGGATCATTGTCTTGTTGAAACACCCATCCCCGGCACAACTTCAACTTTGTGACAGACTCTCATTATTCTCAAGAATCTGCTGATACTGAGTGGAATCCATGCGACCCTCAATTTTAACAAGATTCCCAGTACCAGCACTGGCCACACAGCCCCACAGCATGATGGAACCTCCACCAAATTTTACTGTGGGAAGCAGGTGTTTTTCTTCGGATTCTCTGTTCTTTTGCCGGTGTGCATATCGCCTCTTGTTGTGACCAAACAATTCAATTTTTGTTTCATCAGTCCACAGTATCTTATTCCAAAATGATATTGGCTTGTCCAAATGTTTTTTCGCATACCTCAGGCGACTCAGTTTGTGGTGACTGTGAAGAAAAGGCTTCTTCCGCATCACTCTTTCGTACAGCCCTTCCTTGTGCAAATTGTGCTGTATCGTTGACCGATGCACAGCGACACCGTCTGCAGCAAGATATCCTTGTAAGTCTTTGGAGGTGGTCTGTGGGTTGTTTTTAACCATTCTTACCATCCTTCGTCTTTGCCTCTCTGCAATTTTCCTTGGCCTACCACTGTGCCCGTGGCCTTCCATTTCCTCACAATGTTCCTGACAGTGGAAACTGACAGCTGAAATCTTTTAGACAGCTTTTTGTAACCTTCCCCTAAACCATAATGCTGGATAATCTTGGTTTTGAGGTCATCAGAAAGTTATTTTGAGGCTCCCATGTTGCAGCTTCAGAGGAGAGTCAAACAGAATGAGAACTGGCATTTGGTCACCTTAAATACCTTTTGTCATTAAGTTCAAGGCTTAACGAGCTCACCAAACCAACTTTGTGTGTCCAATTATCTTGTGATGAGTTACAGGCCACCAAAGCAACAAAATGACAAGGGTTCCCATATTTTTGCACAGCCTATTTTTTACATTTGATTTATTTCATACAATTGCATACTATGAATACTTAAAATCTGTGTTTGGAAATCAAGTTAACACTTGGCTCTTATGGGCAAATGAAGGACATGCCACCAAGATAATTTTGTGTGTCAGAGTCCGTTATTACACAACCTCAGAGGGGGTGCTCAAATTGTATTTAGTAGTCCTAAGTGATTGAAAGGGTAGCATAAGCAAACAAGGAAAGAAGAATAAAAGAGGCTTATTAAGCATCATTGTCCTTATTTCCATCCCTTATTCTACCTATCTAATAAGGCAGATGAAAGAGCAGGAAAAAGACAGCATTGACAGTGAGAGACACACAAAGAAAGAGAGCATTACTCTTTAATATTGTATTAATAGTGAGTCCATAGATACCCTCTCCACCAGGGGAGGGTCAGCATGATGTTCCACCTCATCCCTGTGTGCAGGCCCATCTCCCAACAGGGCTGAGTGAAACCACTCTGGTGGTCCTCACCGTGGAGTCACGTGTATAGAGTCTTCGGTTGTGGAGTGCGCATCCTTGTGCGAATATGGGCCCTAATTCAACTTTGTGTGGGTGTTTCCCAAGAAGGTCCTTAGTTCAGAGGCAGGTCTGAGAGGCCAAGGTTGTTTAAGTGTGATTCCAGTATGATACAGTCAACCACAGCATCCTTCTCATGCACATGGACATCGCTGGTATTCACTTAGTTTTATTGTGTGTTTCACTGGAAGTTGCTTTTCTGTCTGATCTTTTCTTGCTTTCTGTCCCAACGGCCTCTCCTCCTTTTCTTCTGGCGTTTTGAACATGAGGGGCCTGGTGTTAGGTAGTATCTCTTTAAGTGTTGAACATGGAAAGCACATTAGATTGCAGATTTAATAAACACAAAATAAATAAAAGACATAGAAAATATGATATAGGGCCACACAGCTCAGCCTGAGTCAAAAGCCAGAGAAAATAAGGCATTAAGTGGTAATTTTAATCTCCCCGTTCAACAGGTTTGGACAGTAGTGACAACAGGTTCAGTTGGATCCAAGGCGCAGTCACCTTTTTCTTCCACTGATGTTTTTGCTACATCAAATAAAAGCAGATCTGTTGACTTAAATGCTCGAGATAGTGTGAAAGTGTTTCATACCAGAAGGAGGACTTAAGAATTGAGCCTCTCGCGTCCAAAAGGACGACCTTGGACTGAATAACACACACTGATATTGAAATCACTGACAATTTGTCAAACTTGACCAACAGTCCAAATAAGAAATATGTCCCCATTTTTAAAGAAACAACCTTGCAGGTTGGAAGAGAGTTACAGCACCATATAAGAGGAAAAGAGCTCGGAGTAGAGACAGGTGAAAGACAGGTGAACCCACTGACAGTTAAAAGTGGCTTGTAAAAACAAGCTAATGATTTGCCTGGGGAAAAAAATGCACATTTATTGTCTTCAGGCCATTTTTAAAGTGTTATTGGTCACATTCTCCTTAAGTTTTTAGTAAATAAAGGCAGAGGAGGCATGAAAAATCTACCCTCTACATGCAAATTCACTTGTCTCTCTCTCTCAATGCGGTGAGAGAGAGCAAAGAATACTGAAGCTGATAAATGAGCAACAGAAAGATATCAAACTGGGTAAAGGTCTGACACCTAATCAGCTTTTCTGTAGCAGTTTTTAATCCTGATGGTCAGTAATGGTTTCCTGCATAGGCAAATTTATGCCCCGCAGGTACCTGCCACTCACTAATAAGGACATAATATCATTAGAGATAGTGAAGGAGCCTTTCATTATCAATAAATCAATAAAAAACATGTTTTGTTGCTCCTCAAACCACAGAAGCAGCCTCTGGCTGTGTGAGAAGTAACCTTTGTGATCACCTGTGACATCATTTTTAAATATTCTTTTCAATATAATACACACCTTTCAAATTAGCTGGCATCTCCAAACGTTCTCATTTGAACTTGTGTAACTTAAGATGTTAAATGCCGTATTGTCAGCTGATGTGCTGTGGTGGAAAGATACTGTAGCACCTGTGTTTAAGTGAGTCACTGCTCACTGATGTGGAAGCACATTTGGTTTCTCCTGCAGCGCTCGATCTGTATTTGCTGGGTTAGCATTACCATGGTGACAGGCCTGCTGTTACACAGCAACAGTCAATTATTGGGTCAATGCAGCAATACGGTGAAACGTTCTCTTCTGTTCTCTTCTGTTGCAATTCTCTCCCCTGGTTTTGGGCGGTCGTTGAGTCGCTGCATGTTTTGCTGTGCACCAGAAAAATAGTAAATCTGGAATAATGAGGGTACTAATGGGGCGCGCACGTAAACAAAAGACTGACCCAAAGAGTTTGGTTGATCTGTGAGGGTTTAAGAGGCTTTAAGATCTTCCACATATTTAGCAGGTTGTCACCAGGGGAACATTGTTACTAGCAATGAGTATTTTGGGTGGGAAAAAAACCAAATGTCATTTAAACATTCAAGTGAGATAAAAACCAAAGCAACACAGGCAACGTGACAAATGAAAATTCAACATCATTTACTTCGAAAAAGGTTATCACTCCACTACAAAGTGACTTTATTACCCCTGGGGGCAATTAAGAGAGATAGAATTAAAAAGACTGATTGAAGCAGAGATGAATTGCTCTCTTTTCAAATACAGCACAAAGGTGGTTGCTCAGATCTGCCACGACTGGCTTTCGTCAGGGATCACACCTTGTGTGGGTCACGGAGGTCGCTCAGACTTACACGTTTCCTGCCCATTTCCACAGTGCCGTCAATGGGAATTCTTATTTTTTGGGAAAGGGATAGCTGCCAGCAGGTGAAAGAACAGATTCAATTAAATGGGAGTTGAATATAGTCACAGAATCAATTAAACCCATGGCACTAATTAAAACTCAACATTTACATGAAAACAATCACAATATGTAGCTGCTTCAAGGCCTCTCATGTTTTTAAAGTTCTAATGGTGATGAGATCCTTTAAATTTGACTTGTTTTGCAGTAAACTCCAGGCAGCTGGTGCTTATAGTGCTGCATAGGCACATACAATCTGCTAGTAATAATATAATAGTTCTAATAAATGCAATATAGGTATGAGTAGAATGAAATCATTAAACAGTAAAACCAATATGCACACAGCAAACAGTGACTCATAATAGCATGTCAGCACAACACCTGTGGCCACATAAAACATACACTATATAAGAGTGAAAGTTGATTTTTAGCTAGGTGAGAGCTAAAAGTTAGGTCACGTGTTTCAATATCACCATGTGATTGCACAGTGAAGAGGTCACAGCAAAGAGTTTCTGACCTGTGTTAGGTAATCTTTACGTAACGTTTATACACTTGTTAGTTTATGAAGCAACGTGGGCGTCGTAAAATCGATAATTGAGTGGAGGAACTCTAGACTCACCACCTTCAGTAAGAATGATATTCATGGGTTAAAAGTCGCACCCATAAATTATGATAAAGGACTTTCTACCTGTTCATGAGGACAATGCTGTCAACATTCTCTGATCTGAAGACAGTGGGGTCAATAATCCAAACAATATTCATCAAACTTGAAGAACATGACACAAGGGTTTACAGTGGGGCTTCTCAAATGACAGTCTGGTCCAGGATGGAGGGAGAAGCAGGTTTAAATACAACAGAGCGGGGCTATTAGACACAGGTCAGACACATGATTGAGGGTTAAGGGGGGTAGACGGGAGACAAAATGAGGCAAGAGGGAGGTCAGAGGCAGAGAGGACAGGACAAGACATTGACCAAACATTTATTTTAGGTACAGAGTTCTGGTTTGTCTCTGTGCATCAGGTTAGGGTTAGGGTTCACCTTTGCATGCTGCTCAATAGGATGGTGGCTGTCACACACACGTGATCACGTGTGGAAATCAATGTGCACAATTTGTTTTTCAACTGAATCTAATTGTCTCCATGTTTGTTCGTGGTCTTGCTGTGTTTGACTCCTTGGCTAATAGTTTTTAAGATTCTGACTGTTTGGTATGATCTATCAGGGAAAGTCCTACCCGTTCCACACCTCCTTCCCTCCCATGTGGAACCCCATCGTTATCATGGACTTCAATAACCTGTTCAGGACGCTAGACAAGATGGGCAGTGAGGTAAAGCACCGGTTGTCCCTGTTGCTCTGCTTTTTTCTTTGTTCTGTTCCATCATCTTCTTCATCCTTGTCCTGTGCTGCAGATTCCCCAGGAAGCTCCCTGGAAAGCTCCACATGCCGAAGAGTGGGACAAGATGTCTATGCAGCAGTTGTTTGACAAAATCTGTTGGACCAGGTAGAAAATGACTGTGATGTAATGATTCTTGTTGTTATTGATGATAATAGCACCAACCAGGAAGAGAAGGAGTCATTAACAGCGTTTTCTGTTCTTCCCAAGCACGGTTCAACGCTTCGCCACGCTGTTCGTCAACGTGAACGTGACCTCTGAACCCCACGAAGTGTCAGCTCTCTGGTTCCTCTGGTACGTGAAGCAGTGCGGAGGAACAATGAGGATTTTCTCTACCAGTAATGGAGGCCAGGTATGTGTGACCGTGTGCATCCAGCTCCACACTCACATAATTCCATTTGCAATGCATCTGCTTTAGAGGGAAAGGAGATTTAATTAAACAAATAACAGAATAATGAAATCATTTCAATTTCCGTAGTGTCATGTTTCATCCTTCAGTGACTCTCTGCAGTGTCACATCCTGAAGAGTGGACACGCAGCGGTAGTAAAGATGTATTTACCTCTGGCCCTGATGATGATAGCTGTGCTATAAGTGTTTCCACAGCCATAGATACTGCGTAATGGAGAGCTGATAAAAGGGTTCTCAGTCTGTGATTTAATTCCAAACTTTACTTCAAGTGACCTAGAGTGTAATAATAAAAACTAGACCTGCAGAGTTGAAGCTTCGACCATAAAACTTCAGAGTTCAAAGGAAACTCTGAAAGTCCAATGTTTTAGGAGTGTGTGAGCATGTGTGACTAACAGCACGTTCTCTGTGCAGGAGCGGAAGTTTGAAGGTGGCTCCAGTCAGATCAGTGAGTGCATGGCCCGTGAGCTGGGAGAGCGGGTGAAGCTGGAGTCTCCCGTCTACAGCATCGATCAGACCGGAGACATGGTGCTGGTGAAGACGCTGGATAATGAGATCTACAGTGTATGCTTCTCTTCATGATTTTGGGACATTGTCAGATTGCACGGTCCAGTTCCACTTCAGCTTTCAGTTCCTTTATAGATAATCTTACACACTCTCTTATAAAGTAATTAGAATACTGAAAACATATTTGGGAAGAAAACTTCCTCTGCAGTGGACATTGGAATGCAATAAATGTCAAATGAAGTAATAAGTCCCAGAAAAACTATCCAAACGTCAACATAAGAATGAGTTTAACTACCTCCACAATGAGGAAGTGACCGGTACCAAAGCCCCGCCCCTTTACATTTGGTGTCATTGAGAAGTCCTAGATGTCCTCTGCACAGTGCAAAGGGAGTTAATGCAGTAGTACGCTGTGGGAGGGAGTTATTCATCTTTACAATTGTCCTCCACAGAGGACAAATTTGAACTACTGGTAGTCAGGAGGATCTAACTGTAGGTGCTTTTAGTTTTCAATCTTTTCATGAATTAAAATAATGAAATTTTAAAACGGGATTTGCTGAAAACCCAGTCCTTTTGGAGTGCTAAGATTTAGTGAGGAATCACTGAATCGCAGAGGTGGGATGTGGTTTTATGCTGCCATCTCCTGGCGGACGTGGGTCCTGCAACACCTATTGTTCTGTTCATTTCTATTTCTGTGTGCAACTGTGTGACTTAAGGCCAAGTATGTGATTGTGGCCACACCTCCTGGACTGAATCTGAAGATCCACTTTAACCCTGAGCTTCCACCACTGAGGAACCAGCTGATTCACCGGGTCCCCATGGGCTCTGTCATCAAGTGCATGGTCTACTATAAAGAGAACTTCTGGAGGAAAAGGGGTAAGATGGGAGTGTAATAACACATCTTTACACAAGCTTTACCCTGATTTACACTGTTCCCACATCCTTATGTCGTCAGGGTTCTGTGGGACTATGGTGATTGAGGACGAGGGGGCTCCTATTGGCCTAACACTAGATGACACTAAGCCTGATGGGAGCGCTCCAGCTATTATGGGGTGAATACAAAGAGCCAACTATAATCTTGATGGGAGCACAGTTAGCTGTAGAACATGGACATGCCTTTCCTGCATTTATGTTGCTTTTCCTCATGTGTAACTGCCTACACCATGGGCATTAATACAGCCCCATACATCAGAGATGCAGGCTTGTGAATGCCGAATGGTCTTTTTCCACTTCGTCTGCAGGATACAGTGTTTGAGGTTTCTAAGAAATAATGTACAATTTTGATACCTAGTGTGATACTTGACTGCTTCATTTAACATCATTTGTTAATTAAACACCGATTTCCAACTTAAGACATACAGCTCAGCAGCTTAATGTAAGAATCTAGGAAAATGACCAGCAAACACTATTCTAGTGTAGTAAAGAAAAAGTTTTGAATTAATATAACTAAGATTAAACAGAATAGCTTCCATTAGTTTGGATAACATCTTTTCTGTGTTCTTTAGATTTATCCTTGCCCGCAAATGCAGAAAGCTGTGCGTGCTGCCCAAGGAGGAAAGGTAGGTGCACCAAACGTTTAATACCTCAACATCTCGCTGCTCCACGATGGTTTTCATCCACACTGTTGTTCCTGCTGCCTTTAGACTAAAGAGGATCTGTGAGATCTACTCCAAAGTGCTGGGCACAGAAGAGGCTTTGCATGTGAGGTTACACACCGACTGCTGCACTACTACTGAGAGATTTGTGCTCTTGAAACTCTGTCTTTATTTGTCTGCCAGCCAGTACACTATGAGGAAAAGAACTGGTGTGAGGAGGAGTACTCTGGGGGCTGCTACACAGCCTATTTCCCCCCAGGAATCATGACACAGTTTGGCAGGTGAGACTGCGAGCAAAGTCCTGTAGTCAGCCTCTTTAGATGAACCTCTCCTCTCCTGCCCTCTTCCATGTGTAGGGTGCTGAGGCAGCCTGTTGGCAGGTTGTACTTCGCTGGCACGGAGACGGCCACCGAGTGGAGCGGCTACATGGAGGGTGCAGTGCAGGCTGGAGAGCGAGCAGCCAGAGAGGTGAGACCGCAACACCCTCCCTTATCAGCATAACCGGCCCTCTCTCTTTTGTTTATTTATTGAGGCACATGGTAGATATAACTGTCCAATATTTTTGTGGTGAAAACTGAGCAGCACTTCTCAACAGGAATAAATACCCCTGTGTCTTCTCAGGTTCTCTGCACCATGGGCAAACTCCACCAGAGTCAGATCTGGCAACCTGAGCCCGAGTGCTTGGTAGGGCTATCCGTAAATAGATGCAGTTTCTGTGTAGGGTGCGTATCACCTCCCATCTTTCTGTCCTCCCAACAGGAGATACCTGCACTCCCTTTTCCCACCACCTTCTGGGAGAGAAACCTGCCCTCCGTTGGTGGTTTCCTGAAGTTCATCGGTGTCTCCACCGTCTTGTCCGCTGCAACGGCAGTGGGCCTGATGGCGTACAAGAAGGGCCTTATTAGTGTGGCAAAATAGCTCACATCCCTCAGCACTTCTAAATGTGAAAATGCCACTTGTTATTATGCTGGATACACACCAACGTAATATCAAGTTCACTCCCTCAATAACCTTTTTTTGGAAGTTGGGGGTTAAACATTCAACCCTATATTTAACCAGAGAGGTTTATGGAACCACGTACAACAAAGCAAAGCATAGGAGCTTAGGGACTGTACTTTTATACTTTTTTTTTTGCATTTCAGCCACATCAGATTGGTACACTCGTCAGTGATTTTCATGTTGATAAATTAGGAAGAACATATAAAACTTATTACTGTACTGGTTTTGTCATCTGCAAGTGATATAAAAATAGACCATAGATCAACTTTAATGATCACGCATCAGGGAAATTCACTTGTCACAGCAGCTCGACAGTAGACAAGCCTGTATGAAAAACATATGTGTGCTAAAATCAAACTACACACATAGTCCCTATATACACATTTTCAGATATGAAAAGCACTTGAAGTGAAGTAAAGTGACAGTAGTGATGAGGCCATACCAACAAACAGTGTAGCTGCAGTATGTTATGGACAGCGGTCTTACAAAATCTGGCTTTGGAACGGCACTTTTACCCTTAAAAAGGAGCAAATTTTGTTTGTTCAATGGGCCACTGTCTACATTTTAAATAATTCATTAATGAAAGAGGATATGCATAGCCATGATTTTATACAATGTAACTTGCAAACTAATCAATGTGCCATTGTTCAATTTTCAGTAAGATATTTGAACTAATTGGTCCTCTGAAATGTTGCTTTTTTCTAACTCTAATGATAGGCAGACTTGAATATAGTTCAATACTTCCATTACTCATCACTTATAATTAAATGGCGGTCCTCTGTGCTCCAAATTACTTTTTTTAACTATGAAAAATTGGTTTCCAAATAGGTTTTTCTTACCTTTTAGGGTGTTTACAAAGTTGTTATCTTGCTATCTTATCCAGCACTTAATTTAACATTACTCATCACTTCTTAATTTTAAGAAAAATAAACATTTGAGCTTCACCTGCCAGTTTCTAAATCTACCTAGAATACCAAGTCTCAGAAGATGAAATGCCTGGAGGCGTCGATGCCCCCAGCAGCCACAGGACTGAGGTGACGGGGCTTGAGGAAAGATATGTAATGCGTGTAATCTCTAATGCTACCAGTAGATGTCGCCAAATATACACGCGGCCTTTAAGAGAAGGAAACGAGATCATCCTAAAAAACAGAAGTTCAATTCAGTTAAGAAAAATTTGTAATAGTTTATACACTTATGGTTACATGCAGGCCTTCTTTTAGTGTGTGTCTGCGTGTGTTTGCGTGTTTATGTGCACGTGTGTTGTCTCCTTTATCCCTCTGCTGACTGTAGGTGCTTAGATATTCAAGCGGCTATAGCTGTTCGATGAGGTCCAGCAAGCGTTGGATTATAGTTACGCCATTGGTTGGTGCAAACATGATAAATGTGTGTACCTTTGTGGTGCTCCGGAGTATTTTATGTGAACAAAGAATATCACAAGACCAAAAAGCAACTGTCAATCCAGTTTTTTACAAGGCAAAACTGTTGATGCACAGTAAAAGCCACAATCTGAAGTAAATGTTCCCAGCTCAAGCAAAGGCCTCACAAATACACACAATCCTTCATGTGTGTAAGCGGTTTATACTGCTGCTGTGTTCCTTTCTGTAATGCAAGGACTTGGGAGTATTGAGGGTTATTGTAGTTGTCACTTGTATTTAAAAAGAAACACTAAAATGTAAAGTGCTGCGGCTTGTGTTTTATTAGGAAAGGGGTTTGGCTGCCATATCAAGAAGATGAAAAACATTTTCCCTTAACATGCAACAGAAATATGAAAAAAATCTGTCTCTTATGGCTGCATCATCAAAGGTTTTCGTGTGTAATGCTGATCTGGTTACGAAGGTAAAACTGAGGAAAAAACACTTTTAAAAGTACTTTCAAGAGTTGTGCTCGGTGTAAGCGGCTGTGTGTCCCAAAGACCACTGTGTTAGTGTGTTTAGTTATCTGTCGTGCCTTATTGGAAGTGTTTGTCATTTTTCTCAAGTGCCTGTGTGACTGTGACACTGTTTGCCTTCGCCCACCTCTGGAGGTAAGAGGTCAGGCGAACAAGGTCAATGTTTCATCATGTCGCAAGGACCAGCATCAACACCTTGAGTCCAAGTGTCCCAGTGTCCTCTCTGGTGGACTTGCGCGAGGGTCACGTCGAGTGCGGCTCATTTCTGGCCAGCCTTTTGCAGAATTCGCCATATTTTTCCTCGAACAGCAGGACTTGGACACTTGCACTCGTCCTTTTGTCTGTCTTGTCTTGCTGTACATTTTAGCCTGTCTGAGTGGTCCTGTCCTGAGCAATTAATTGGTGGGGTTACTGGCATTTAGAAGGACAAAAATGTGAAATAAAGCCTACTAAAATTGTTGTCTAATGTTTGGTTTTTCACACTGCACATTAGTCCACTTACATTCACTGATTTTCGGACAGTCCTCATGTAGATGGGGACCTATTTTGATCTACAGTCTGTGTGTTACCGAAAACTTATTGTCTGTTTTTCAAAGTCGTAACCTTGAGCTGATCATTGGTTTGGGAACATTAGGAAACCCATATGGACACTAACTGTCTTCTCTGCTGAGGACAAAGAGCTGTTACAGCTGAAGTCAGACTCTGGAGTTTCAGACAAAACAGATTCATTTAGATAACAGAACTAAAGACGAGGAACTAATCAGAAAATAAAACGGGAATAGAAATACAATGGCAAACAGGAAATAACTGTAAACCAGGGCCTGACATGAGAATTCTCCTGAGCAAATAGCTTAATGCAAACTTAATCAACTCCCAGGACTTCCCTCACCACGTGTCTGTGTCATCTGTTGGACACAGGCTGCTGCCAATGGGTCAGAGACATATTTTCCCACAAGCATCAAGCACAACATACAGATTTTAGCACATACGCTGTTCCATACCCTTCAGAGAGTGATGGCACTGAGACGATTTGACATCCATTTTTCTGATACCCTACAGCCTAAAACCAGTGATCAGCTTGACCTATGATGCCAAGAAAACCCATTCTCCAGGCACTGAAGCAAACACTCGCAGTGGAGGAAACCAAGTGCACACATCCCCTCAAAATTTCTTTGGTTTAATCCAAATATTCGTTTTTCCATTAATTCACCAAAATTACAATACAAGGTACTACCAGGTACAGCGTCACAGAAAGTGATTTTAGTGCACTATTTATTTAAAAAGCAGTTGCAGCACAGACAGGTAGAAACCTGCTGAGGTTGGAACTGTCAGGCAGGAGGCCCACAGGAAGGCCTACGAGGAGATTTACAGATGTATTTAGAGAGGATATGAAGTTAGTTGATGCCAGAGAAGATGCAGAGGTTGGGAGAGATGGCGGAGGAGGATTTGCTGTGGCGCAGGGAGATTAGTTTCAGTGCAGTCGGACAGGTTTTATAACATTGAACTTTTGTGACATTTTGTTATTATGAAGCGTTATTGCTGGAACATAATTACAGCAAATAACCACAGCATTTTAAATTGGACATCACTTCATAGTTTAGTGTATTTTATGGCAAAAGTTTACAAAAAGAGAACATAAACTGTAAAAAGCTTTTTTTTAAAAAAACAAAAAAACTATCATTTTGAGTTTCTGGCCCACATTACGAAGACACTCCTATTCTATCCAGTCTCGGCCGTAGACAGCAGCTGCATGAGGTTGTTAGTGCAGTACTGTCTGTAATTTCTGAAATAATCCCACATTAACAAGCCGGTGCGCAGCATTAACTGCTCTTCACCACTGAAACAGGCCAGCTTTGCACTAGAGGCTCAAAGGATTTACTGATCAGTCATGTCAGATGGGCAACGGCATTTTTTTATTTAGAAAGAATCTCATATGACTTGCGACTAGTGATGACACTGAAGTGGATCATTACACCGATCTATTCACATTCAGCAGCAGGTCACCTACACACACCACATCACCATGAACACGTAGTACAGAAATGAACAACTGGTCTGTCTGGCAGAGTTGAAAAAATGTCCAACATCCAAAACCTGCACATCACCATCAGCCCTCACTTCCTTTCCAGTGGAAATGTATCTATCTATATGAGGAACAGCTCTTATGTGTATGAGCAGAAGCAGAGAAAGTCTGTTTATTACATTAAATAGTCATAACTGAGTTGCTAGCAGTAAGAAGATTATGTCGTTAAGGAAAAGGCTGCAGAACCTACATTTTGAGTGCAGAGAGGACATCTATGTGCCAGAGAACTTCAGCATCTCCTTTAAATTAACACATACACGTGAGGGGGGTGGGGGGGGCAGACTTTGTATTGGCAGGGATGTTGCATATTGATTCAAAGAGAATATTCTGTGACTAAAGGTGGATCTACTTTCACCATGTCAGGACAGACTGAACGTATAAGCCCAGCTCTGCAATGGGTCAAAAGGAATCCCGCACTTGTGAAATTTGGTCATGTTTGGCATTTCACACTTGCTCCTTATCATCCATCTCCCATCCAAGCATGTGTAAGGAGGGCTTTACCCACTGCTCAACAGTTGTCATGTGCAAAAAAGGAAGTCATGAACATTTGATGGACTAAGCAGAGCGAAGAGGAGCCAGACTGCAGGGGCATAGAGGAGTGGCCGGTGGGAATGTGCCCAAGGTCCCTGGAGCCCTGCAGAGAGCTGCCCTTCCTCTGACACCAACAGAGACCCATTGCGGAGACTCTCGGTGCCATTGCCCATCTCCTCCATGAGCTCCTTGTGGAGCAGCTTAGAAATGAGGCTGTTGAAGCGGTTCTCTGTAGTTGAGATGACGTCCGAGGAAACTGTGGTCAGATTCACCTCGGATGGGTCAACGCATGTGCCGTTCACTTTGGCAAAGACCACCAAGCTGAGATCCAGACCTGCTACGGATGAAGGAGACGCACAGGGGATGTCCCTGACAAGCTTGTAGTTCTCCATCCAGTCCTTCAGCCATACGATGGAGCAATCACATGTCCAGGGGTTCTTGAAGAGGAAGAGATGCCCCAGAAAATAAATAGGCTGAAATACAGGAAAAGGGAGGCTGGTGAGGTTGTTGCTGTTTAAATGGAGGGTGATCAAGCTGGTCAAGTTCTCAAAAGTTCCTTCCTCGATGTAAACAAGTTGGTTTCTGTCGAGGTACAGAACCTCCAGTTCCACCAAGTCACTGAACCAGGTGTTGGACACATTGGTTAACTGGTTACCCCCGAGGTTGAGCATTTTGAGACGGATGAGGCCCTTGAAGGCAAGCCCAGGGAGTCCAGACAGCAAGTTGTCGTTGAGGTAGAAGTTTTCCAACTGCACAAGGTCCTGAAAGGCTTGATCGTGAATCACGTTAATGCGGTTTTCCTGGAGGTTCAGGTACCTGTCACATAAAAAAGGCTCCAGTGAGGGAAGTGAACAAAACATCGGTAAATTCTCTCCTGCAGCAAAGTCTTAGAAAAGTCGCCAACTTCAAACGGCCCGCTTCTATGACCTACTTGAGACTGCTGAGGCCTAGCAGGGAGTTGTAGGCGACCGCTTCGATCTTGTTCGCCTCCAGATAGATGTGAGTCAGGTTCTCCATCCCTCTGATGGCTCCAGGAATCCTTCGGAAGTTGTTCTGAAAACACAGCAGCTCCTTCAACGCGGTTTGCTCAATGAAGATGCGATCGGGGATGTTGAAGAGGTTGCAGTCGGACAAGTCCAGGCGCACCAGCTTCTTTAGGCCCGTAAAGGTTCGCGTATGAAGATAGCTGATGTACTCGTTGTGTGCCATGCTGAGGTCCACCAAGTTGGCGAGGCCCTGCGGGACAGCACATTATTAGTTCCATTTTAATGTTTTCTTATCAACATGGTTTGCACATTTCAAATGCTATTTAGCAGCATTGTGTATAAAGTTCAACTGGTTCCATAGAGGCTTGGATGACTAGCTGACCACACTGTGTGGAATCTGTCATTCAACTCACGCAGTAAACAGGTCTCAAATGTGCTTTTGTTTCCCTTTTTCTTAATGTTACTAGTGATCATAATTCTTCTGTAATGGCTGTGATCTTTAATACCCTTGGAGGCCAAGCCTCCTGTGCAATCTTGATGAGAGCTGACCTTTGACCCCACTGCCCCTCCTCAGATTTTAGCTTTGCCTGGATTTGTTGTATATTCTGTAGGTGTGTGTCTTCTGTTCTGAATTTCTTGCTTGGGACTCATGTTCTGGATCTATTTAGAGCACAAGGGGAAAATCTTCATACTAATGGATAAAAATAAAAATAAAAAAATTAAACATTTACATGTAAAAATCATTTGATCATAAAATTATATACGGTAATATGAATACCGTAAAGGATATGATATGAATAAAATCTGTGTCTTACAGTTTGGACAAACCTAAGCCTGAATGAGTCCATTACATAAGGCATCAACAGTGTTGTGTGTGAAACTACTGGACAAGATATACATCATTGTGGCCAAAGTGTGTATGTACGTATATGTCCTCTAGCAAGAGCTGCTCTTCCTGATGTATTTCTGAGGCCTGAAGATGCATCCTCATCAGTCAGGGCTTGAGAAGAAAAACTATCCAAGAGTGGGAATGGACTGTGGTCCATGATAGGGGTTGGCCGGATAATTATCTATGGAGGAGCACAGAGGCAGAACAGTGGCCGTGACAGTAGCAGTGACGAGTTTGTACCCATGTTCTACACAGATTACTCCAAATAAATCTGATATCGGGTATCACCTCAGTTCTGTGTGATCCTGGGGAGAAAAACTAAAACCAACTGTCAACTGCATATACCATGCAATGTGCAAGAGGACATTTTACTAGCCATTTTGTCTCCTTTTTACCAGCCTTTACCAGCAGGTTTACAAAGGATTCTGGTCCTGTCCAAGGTTTCCCCCTGATATTTCACATTTTTTCTAGATATTGTTCTTAACTACACAGTCCAACATTACATATTGAAAGCTAAGCTGTTACATTTTTGTATCAGGGAGGATCCTGATTTGTTTGGACCACCAAAAAGTGAAGCAGGGAAACATACAACTCTTAATTAATCTTCAGTCCATCATATGTGGACATCAGTACCAACGAACATTCAGTCACACTAGCACATTGCAGAAGGAAAACCACAAACCTTGAATGCTCCTGGTGTGATAAAAGAGATGTTATTATGGTCCAAAGAGAGTGACTTGAGTGATGGAAGGGTGCCAAAGGCCCGTTCTGACAAGAACTTGAGTCTGTTCTTCTCCAGGTTGATGGCAGAGGCCTCGCAGGGAAACTCTTTGGGCAGATCGGCCAGACTTGCTCGGTCACACAGAACGCTGCAACTCCTCTCTTGTGTGCAGGAGCAGAGTGGCGGACAGGCCCTCACACAGGCCCAACGGGCCATGGCCCCCTGAGGCAGCAGCCACAGCACCGACGCTGGGAGGACCAGATATCAAAGTATCAGTAAACCGAGGACCACATTTACCTTCAGCGCAGTGTCACATTTCCTTGTTCAATCCCATCTGTGTGCTTTCATTCTGGCGACCACCACAGTGACCTGGGCAGAGCTCCATGCCCATTTCCACCCAGGATGCAATGGTTTTTTGTGCGGCCAGAATGACATGGGTTCTGATATAACATTGAAGTCACATTGACTGACAGGTGATGTGATCTGAATGGATGTGATTTAGAAAGAACAGCTTACATCAGAGATTAGCCTCCACAACAATAGGTACTGTGCCTGGGATTTCACCCTGATCTACCTCATGTTAACTCGTTTTTTTATTTCTAGTCTGGACAATACTAACGTTTCCATTATCGTTTAGAAAATCAATAAACAATCGCTTTGAATAGGTTTTAAATTTTAGAGATTACATAATCAACAGTCACATCATCCAATCGTACCTGTGTATAGTATTTTTTTTATTGTTAAATTAGTCTTGTGGACAATGAAAATGTATAAATAGTAACAAATGTTGACCATAAATCAATGCAACCTGAATTTCACAAGGATTTTGATTACCGTAGTCAGTGGAAATGAGCCAGAAAATACCAATAGAGCATTTAACATGTTAAAATTACTCAGTTTTCAAGGTAGTGTTTATTGAACTGTTGCTTAATATTGAGGTATTAACCAAAATTGATGTTCGATTGGCATTAAAAACACCACTCAAAGGATTATCCAACGCCGTTTGTGCACACAAATGTAGCAGAGGCTCAAGCTGACCTGCAAAAGTGATGGCGTTCATTGTTGTCGTCGCTCTTCTGGGACATTCCAGGTTTAACGGAGGTCTGAAACAGCATTTATTTTAAACTAAAACAAAAAAAGCTAAAAAGGACTCGAGCAAGTATTTTGAATTATGCAAACGTAGTTCCAACCATAATCCGTGCGTGTCTTCGGTAGTTCTGCTCCAACAGAATGTCACACTGAAATCTCAATGGTAAAAAACAAACCTGCAGATCTTTCCAGACAGTTGCGTCCATGTGCGGTAAGAAGCGCCGTCGGATCGTAGGTGTTTGTGTCCATGACTTCTGTCCTACAACAGGACACTGTCAACGACACAACTGGCAAGCTGTACTGTGCGCTCAGCCAGACACACACAGGCTGCAAAAAGCCATCTCTTAATGGCAGTCAAATCCCTTTCATGGATGGATGGAGATGGTCAGATGGTGGGATTACATAAATAAACCAAAGCCCTCAGATCAAACCACAGAGGCAAACGGTCACATAGATCACATTCACAGTTAAGACATAAATTAAGAGGAATGGATGCAGAGATGGATCAAGAAAGCTACGTGCTACCACTGTTGTAAGCTGGTCAATCGTTCAGGGCCAACTTTCATTTACAGCCGGGACCGGATAAATGAGTTGGGGCGGGGGGGGGGCTCATCTGGCCTACCTAGCCTCATCCAGGTAGGCCAGAACCATCAGAGGCCCATACAGCATCACATCAGGGGCACCATGCAGATGTTGGAGGCAATGATTTTGACTTTTTCAATCCATCGTGCTCTGGATTAGTTGACTTTCCCCTGATCTTAGACATTCAGTTAAGTTTAATACACTGCTAAAAAAAAATTAGAGGAACACTTCGAAAACACATCAGATCTAAACGGGGGGGGGGGGGGGGAAATGATCTTGAATATCTTTCCTAAAAAAAGTAGGTGATGTATTAGTAACAAATTGATGCCACGTAATTTGATAGAAATGAAAATGATCACCCAATAGAGGGGGTAAATCAAAGACACCCCAGAAATGAAAGTGAAAGAATGATGCAGCAGACTGGTCCATTTTGTCAAAATGTCATTGTCATGCTGAATGATGTTGCAGGCAGCATAACGTTCTCCACGGCATCTCCAGAACCTTTCATGTCCATTTTGCCAAAATGTCATTGTAGCAACTCAAAATGATTCTCAGTAGTTTGTGTGGTCCCCACCTGCTTGTACGCATGCCTGACATCGTCGGGGCTCCTAATGAGATGACGAATGGTGTCCTGGGGGATCTCCTCCCAGATCTGGACCAGGGCATCACTGAGCTCCTGGACAGTCTGAGGATCAACCCGGTGGCACCGGATGGACCTAAACATAATGTCCCAGAGGTGTTCTGTTGGGTTTAGGTCAGGTGAACGTGGGGGCCAGGCAATGGTATCAATTCCTTTATCCTCCAGGACCTGCCTGCATACTCCAGCCACATGAGGTCGGCCATTGTCGTGGACCAGGAGGAACCCAGGTCCCACTGCACCAGCATCACTGACCCACCACCAAACCGGTCATGGTGAATGATGTTGCAGGCAGCATAACGTTCTCCACGGCATCTCCAGAACCTTTCACGTCTGTCTCATGTGCTCAGGTTGAACCTGCTCTCATCGGTGAAGAGCACGGGACGCCAGTGGTGTAGCTGCCAATTCTGGTGGACTATGGCAAATGCCAGTCGAGCTCTACGGTGCCGGGCAGTGAGCACAGGCCCACTACAGGACGTCAGGCCCTCAGGCCACCCTCATGGAGCCCGTTTCTGATGGTTTGGTCAGAAACATTCACACCAGTGGCCTGCTGGAGGTCACTCTGTAGGGCTCTGGCAGTGCTCATCCTGTTCCTCCTTGCTCAAAGGAGCAGATACCGATCCTGCTGAGGGTCTGAGGACCTTCTAGGGCCCTGTCCAGCTCTCCTGGAGTAACTAAAGGTCTCCTGGAATCTCCTCCATGCTCTTGAGACTGTGCTGGGAGACACAGCAAACCTTCTTGCAGGTATTGATGTGCCATCCTGGAGGAGATGCAACAGAGATGTTGATCCAAGCCAAATGAATAACTACAGCAGTAGAAAGTCAGTCAGTAAACAAAATCAGTCAAAAGAGATGAAGGGAAAAAAGTATAAGCGGCCTCAACCTGGAAAGCCCTTCCTGTTTTGGGGGTCGTCTCATTGATGCTCCTGGTGGTGATTTCATTAACAAAGCAACTGCTACTTAACTGACCAGATCAATATCCCAGAAGTTTGACTGATAGGTTGTTATACTCTGATTAAAGTGTTCCTCTAATTTTTTTGAGCGGTGTATTTAAACAAAGCTGAAATCTAGTTTCTTTCCCGTGACCTGGGATGTGATTTGACTTTCCTTTATGAGCAATGCAGACAATTGCTTGTCCTCAGGCTTAGAAATGGGTTAAATGCCAAGAAAAATAGAAGCAATATTTGCAAAGATGTAGTAAATTGTAATTCCATTTACAACCAGTTGGTAAGGCAAGGTCCAAACCAAGTGATACGGTAGCTACTGAGCTCTAAAGAATCATCCAAGACCTGAAATTAAACAGGAATTATGGAACAAGTCCTTGTTCATTGACTATTTCTACAGTTTCAGACTAAACTTTCACGAGCTTGATAATTGAACATTTGGAGACTTTTTGTTCTTCGGGAAGGTGGGTGTAAGTTTGTGTCGAGCTGTACATTTAAGAAAAACAAAACAACAAATTCAGATGCATTTAACATGTATTTTCAAAAGAAAGCCCACCCGATCGTCTCAAACTGACGAGCTAGGCTGACCCACATCATCACAAGAGAAAGTTGTTTGCTACAGGTCTTAACAGCTGCAATCAATAGGGAAACATGCTTGATTATTCCAGATACTTTCATTCAAACTTTATTTGGGTAAAATCAGACACACAATGCACAGCGGAGTATTTTCCAAAATGTGCAGTAGTCTACACACTAATGCAGAAAGTAAAGGCTATACCTAAGGAGCTCCGGGGTTCCTTTGCAAATGTGGAATGAGACTCGGTTCTCCAGACAACAGTATTAATGGAACTGCCAAACTAAATGCAATTCCAAAAGCTGCCTTAAGAACCAACAATACAGACTAAGACCACATTTGAGGAGACCTCAAGGAGGTATTATTTGCAAATACAAAGAGAGAAACCACACGTTTGTTTCATTAAGATTGCCATGTGCCAGACATTCATTAGGAAAAAAATGTTTCAGATCAATTAAGAATACACACATCTGGAGAATGAACACTTCTGCATTGATATGCTTAAGAAATTTTGCATTTTTTGACAGCTATATTCCAAACCTTGGCATTTTGTATTTATTCCAAACATTGTGGACCAAATTTTTCCTAAACTAAGATGACTGGCCCCAAGGAGGCCTGAAACAGCTTTGGGTATTTACCAAATCCAACGCGTCTTATCATTAAAAAGCTCACACTACCTGGAAATATATAAATTTCACGCATACAGGTGACATTCTTAATTCAAGTGCCAGTGTTTTTTGTACTGTCTTTTGGTCAAGTTTCTGAACCTTTCAAAGAATCACTTTGAGGCTTACAAAAATAAATATTTGTCAAAATGTGTAATAAATTACAAAACTAGCAGCAAAAGTAGAATCTAGAAATCTGTGCAAATGGTTCAATTCACCCATTTAGCTAAATCCCCTGGTCCCAAATAAATCCCTGTTCAAATGTTGACAACCCTTCCCCTTTGTAAACAAGCTGCATTTTTCACGATCTCTACACACAATATTTGGAAGCTTCAGGACACATAAGACATCTATATAAAACTCTAGATGTGCAATAAAATAACTTTTGTAAAAATGATAGGCATGACATACAAGGGCCTACACATCTAAATTATAGTAGCACCATCCATTCTCAAGTTCTTAACACTGCCCTCAACAGCCAGTGCATCAGCTTAGTCATTTCTTTTAAAGAAAAAAAAAACAAAAATCAAGGCACAATCTACCTGACAGGAACACGTGGAGGTGAAAGGCCCATCTCTCCTAATCGCTGCTCCTCAAGAGAAAAGCCTTTTAGGGCTTGGGGAGGCAACAGATTTCTATATGAAAAGCAATTCAACTCCCAGAGATCCTGGCAGTTCAGCGTGGAAGTGACGATCCCATTTAAGGTCACCCCAGGTTACAAATGGAAATCAAAGCCGATGACCAGAGGTGCGCTGAAAGCCAGGCACCGTAGCTGCCTACCCATCCCCTCAAACACTGCAGGTTTGGTGCTGCTCTACCCTGCTCTGCTCCTTGCCACTTTAATCGATAAACCCTCAGTAATTATTGAAAATACCAGTCTCTTAAAGATGAACTATGCCTCCAACGCAGCCTGTAAGAGAAAGCATTTGGAAAAATTTAAGCCAGCAACTTAAGTCTATGTGTCCTTCCCCCTTGACCAAAAAACAAAACACTTGCAAGTGTGGAATACCATCTGGGCCTTATTGGATGTCCCTTCTGTAAACACTAACACCACGACATGTCCTCCCGATGCTGTGGTCCGTTGTGCAGCGATTTTAAATTGCACTTTCAAGATGGCAGGCATTTTTCTAAAATTTGGAGAGTATTAAAAAAAAAAAAAAAAGCCTGTAAATTTGCACACCTGCATCCCAAATGATGGAAAAAACACGACGCAGTAGCTGCCGATTTCTATTGTTAAATTAATTGAAAGTAACGAGTTCTTGCATTGACCAATCTTATTTAAACCTCGAAGTTTGAGTTGAGGATGAAGTTTAAAATGGAATGGGTATTTTTAAACCATCATATCCATAAAAAGAGCCTGTCCAGGATAGAGTGAGCAAAGAAAACCAAACGCAACCTTATCCGTGACAAAACATGGCTGCTTCAGAGTGACCCAGTTTGTTGGACATAGTAATGGCTCCATTACTATAACAGTGAGACTATCAAAAAGCCTATATGATGTTCCTGGAATAAATTTGAAGTTTAAATGGAATCATGACTGAAAGCCACAATACCACAGTGTCTGCCAAGGTTTGATCAAGTCAAAGCTTAATTCATCATTGAAATATATGCCCCCTTACATATATTCTCCGAAGGCACGGTACTTGAACACACAATTCTCTCCTTATTCAAAAAAGGGGCTTTCCCCACAGAAAGAACAAATAAAATACTGTTAACAATCAAAGGCTGGAGTTGCTATCAGATGATGCATGTCAGCATCCATCCTCTGAGGTGTGCGAAACTCTGCATTACACATGCTGGTGACTTCGATTTTCAGAGAAGTGAAGGCAGAGAACCGGGGTTGATAATATGCTGCGTGAAGTTACACAGGGAGGGTTTTTATGGTCTGGCTTAAGTTAACATGTGGTTTCCACTTGTTTGGCATGGCAACCTATTCCAATGGTGACTAGTTGCCCCACCAATCCACACTACCAGAGTGGCTGTAATTTCCTCCGTAGCCATCACTGCTGTAGAAGTTGCTACCAAAGCCACCTGCAAAAAAAAAAGGTTCACACCGTTCAATAGCGCAACAATGAAATTGCATAAATCAAAGTAAATCATTGCCACAATTGGAACCACTACAGGATTTCATAATTTTGATGCCCTGAATTTCAAACCTGCTTTTCAATAATGTATTCGTTTCATTAAATTTAAACACATGCAACAATAGGGAAGCGTGTCCATACCTCCACCAAAGCCACGGTTTCCTCCGTGGCCTCCACTACTACGACCTGTGCGGTTGTTGCTGAAGCTTCCAGCGCCGCCAGGGGACTGACGGTAGTCTCTCGCTCCAAACCCACCTGAAAACCTGAAACAGGTGGGACACAAAATGCAATAAAGGGTTGGTTTTTTTTCCCCCATTACTAAATTTACTCTCAGTCAAGATTAAGATCAGCAAACCATTTAACTAAAAAACAAGCCGTGATTTGCCAGAGGCACGATACGCCTTCACATGCATGTACCTCTTAGAACGGCCACGGGTGTTACTCTTGTGCTGATGCTCATAGGCCAAACTTTCAAGCCAGGTGGGAATCCCCTGCTTCGCCTCTACCAGGAGGTCCAGCAAGTCTTTGGTTATGTTGCTGTTTTTGTCATTAAAAAATGATGTGGCTAGACCTGTGGAAGACAGAAGGGAGGCAAGAATTATTGATAAATTACTGCATTGCTCATCTGTAAAAATCATGACTAAGTATTGGACCTAAGCAGATCTGGAGCTTAAAATCAATTCAGTAATTTAATGTTCAGTAAATTCTCCACTCATTAGGCCCCTGTGAATTTTATTTTGCTTATGTGAATGGGATTTAAACAAATGCTTAGAAGAAATCAGGGACAAAAATAGCCAGTACACGGTCGACAGGTTTCTCAACAATGAAAATAACCTTTGAAAAAACGAAAATCGACATACCAAGATTTCCTACACGTCCTGTACGGCCAATACGGTGAACGTACTCCTCGATGTCACTGGGCAAATCAAAGTTGATGACATGCTTCACATTGCTGATGTCCAGACCCCGTGCAGCCACCTGGGCAAATGACAGTCAAAATTAGAACGTTAAAGCAAAGTGAAAAGTATAAATTTAATGCATGAATAAACAACCATCTCTGGAAATAGAAATAACACAAGAGTTTTTGAAGTTTACTATAAAATCAATTGTGGATTGCCTTTACTTACAGCTGTAGCCACTAAGATGGGGCAACGCCCAGAACGGAACTGGTGCAGAGCTTCTTCTCTGTCTCTCTGAGAACGATCTCCGTGGATGCTGGTGCAAGCGTAACCCTCACGGTAAAGAAAATCTTCCAAGGAATCCGCACCTTTTTTGGTTTCCACAAAGACCAACGTCAAAGAGTCTTTGCCTGTGTGATTGGATAGAACGCACATAAGCAAAACAAAAAGTATTAAAATTTAATTCCTATGCTAATCGCAGAGGCAGCTATAAAGATAATTTCTTCAAACTTCAGGCTCAAAGACCTGTAATTTCTTTGCTTTCCTTTTTTCCCAAAACCCAGAAAGACCAGCTGATACATCATTATTATCATTAGCATAACGTAATTAATACGGAGTTATTCATTACTTTTGTGCTTATATACATTTATGACTCAGATATCAATAACTCCATGCTTTTTAATGTGGCGTGCTGATCTCTTGGCTGCTCCTCTTTCTGAAACATAGCTTTCAGAGCTGCTTGCTGACCTTAAAGAAAGATGAGAGTGACTCTTGTGAAGGTCAGGGGATTTCTTACCTGTGGCATTAAGCAGGTCAAGGAGGAATGACCTTTTATCAACTTCCTCTACCCAGACCACCTTTTGTGTAATATTTTCTGATGTGGAACCAACACGACCCACTGCCAGGAAAATGTAGTCCTCCAGAAAGTCACGAGCTAGAATCTATATTTAAAGAGTTCGGGAAACTGTCAAGGTTTACCAAAATAAACTATATGAAATTGTTCAATAATATTTACCTGGATCTCCTTTGGGAAAGTGGCACTGAACATCATAGTCTGTCTGATGCCTTTGGGCGGCATCGTATCTTGCTCAACAATGCGTCTAATTTGTGGTTCAAATCCCATATCCAACATGCGGTCTGCCTCATCCAGGACCAGGTAACTACAGAGAAGCATTTGATGTTTTTAAAAACAAAACAAACTTGGCATGACCTGGCAAACCTGTTGTATGATACATACTTGCAATAGTCCAGACCAATTTTGCCCCTTTCCATCATGTCAACCAGACGTCCAGGCGTGGCTACAAGCAAGTGACAGCCTCTCTCCAATTCCCTGATCTGTTGGCCGATGTCAGCGCCACCATACACCACGCAGGGACGCACACGTGAGCGATATGCAAACTGGGATGCACAAAGAAAACTATTAAAGGACAGTTAATGAGCAACAAATCTAAATATCCCGTCAAATTTTATGTTTGAAGCTCACCTTTCTTGCTTCATCGTAGATCTGCAAGGCCAGTTCTCTGGTCGGAGCCAGGACAAGTGCGATTGGGAACTGCTTACGGCGTCCATACCTTCCATTCTCCTATAAATTAAGTACAACGTAAGACAGAATTTTCCAATACAACCTATTCAACATTTGCATTCTTCCGTACCTGGCCACTGTTCTTAATGGCCTGCAGAGCATCACCAGGTCCCTCTGTGTAGATCTGACTCAGTACTGGCAGCAAGAATGCAGCAGTTTTACCAGAGCCTAAAACACAGATGTTTGTGATTATTTCTTTCAGAAAGAAATAATCAAAGAGAACTATAAAAACTTTATTTAGAATACTTACCAGTCTGAGCACAAGCCATCAGGTCTCTCTTGCCTTTGATGATGGGAATGGCATACTTCTGGACAGGTGTGGGTCGAGTGTAGCGGCTCAGTTCGATATTCCCCATTATAATCTCTCCCATGTCCACATCTTGGAACTACAGAAACACACAGCCATTTTCACTTTCCAATTTAGCTTTTTAAGATTTTCAATTTGAGAACCAAATATATAAAAGCAAAGTATAGACTTACGCAATCAATGTGGGATGGGCTGTTGGCTCCAGTGGCCTCTACAGGGATATCGTCATACTTCTCAAAATTGATCCCAGTGTTGCTAGCAGAGAAAAGTTCTCTAAAAAAGATTTACAACAAATGAAGGCAGGCTCAATAAAAAAAATAATTTCACTTTAATTGAACAATCTTACTGCTCCAGGCGCTCATTGCTAGCAGTGGGTTTGGACCAGTCGTCCTCCTTGGCCTCATCTGCCCAGCGAGAATTTCCCCCACCAGAAAAACCTCCACGCTCAAATCTAAACAAATGCACATTCAATGTGTAAACAAGATTTTGTATAGATTGTGTGCATGACAGTGGTCTTCTAGGACTGACTTAATTCATGCTAGAAGCAAATTATTCCAACCAACCTTCCTCTTGATCCTGCACCACGGTCATTGAAGGACTTGGATCTATCAGAACGGCCTCCAAAGCTGTTGTAGGCAGGGTCCCTCTGAGGTCCTGTCCAGTTGCTGTCTTTGTTGTCATAATTGCCAAATCCTATCATTAAGGAGAAGTAGCAAATGAGACCCAAGGTTTACATCACAATAGCCAAGATATCACATGCTACCATTTTCCCCCAAAGGAACATATCCAGTTACCGTATTTTCACGGCTATAAGGCGCACCTAAAAGCCTAGAATTTTCTAAAAAAATCTACGGTGCGCCTTTTAACCCAGAGCGCCTTTTGTATGGATTACGGTAATATTGGTTAATCGCGGCTACCGTAGTCAGTAGGCGTGGCCGAGGTAACAGCAGTAAATTCAGTCCCAAACCATTTCTGTCTGTAAAGACCCCAAAATGGCTCCTTGCAAGAGACGCGCTTACGACGCAGAGTTCAAACTGAAGGCATCAGTCACGCAGTTGAACACGGAAATAGAGCAGCGGCAAGAGGATTTAACGTGAACGAATCAATGGTGCGGAAGTGGAGGAAGCAACAAGACGACCTGCGCCAGGTAAAGAAGACTCAACGGAGCTTCCGAGGAAACAAAGCAAGAAGTGGATTAACAAAGGAACTCCAGCCGCTAGATATTAGTGTCAACGGGGCATTCAAAACTAGACTGCGAACTGCGTGGGAGCGGTAGATGACGAACGGCGAACACACGTTCACCAAGACGGGGAGACGGCGCCGAGCGTCATACGTCACTATCTGCCAGTGGATCGTAAATGCCTGGGCATCGACCGTGGTCCGAGCTTTCAGGAAGGCAGGGATTGTCACTGAAATGCCAGACAACACCAGCGACACCGACCCTGATGACGACTTTGACGAGACGGAGCCGGCCATGTTGGACGCCGTATTCGCACAACTGTTCAATTCGGACACCGAAGAAGAAGAATTCAAGGGATTCCTGGATGAGGAATGAACTGATAAAGTGAGCTTTACGTGTACAAGGCTGGTCATACTGTGAATATGGACATTACCGTTTGAACAACGTTGTTATATTGCTATTGTTATATTGCTATTGCTATCGCTTTGCACTACTTCGAGAGTTCGAGTTACCGTATATTGTGTTTGCACTAACGTTTGATTTACCGCAGCGGTACTACGTGATAAAAATGTTGCACTAAATCGAAGATTTATTAAACTCCACTATCCACTTGTGATAAAAATGTTGCACTGCCTGTTATAACTCGCTGTTATTAAACGAACTGCAATAACTGATTTATATTATTAAATAACACTTTCTGATAACAGTGAATGCAAGTTAAAGAGCGCAGAACAGGGAAGGGCAGGGAAGGGCTTCACACCTACAATGAGACCGCAGTTAAAGCAACTATTTGTAATTCCAAGTCACATTCCCACACCTGCATTTTGCATTGGCTGATTAAAAGAGCCTCCTCCCCTGTTACCACGGTAGGCACCACGCCCACCTCTGTCAGCACGCGGGGGTCCTCGTCCTCCAAAGCCCCCATTTGTCCGATTGTCATGGTAACCATTCACAAAGCCATTGCTTCTTCCACCGTCCCATCCAGTTGAATCTTCATAAAAGACAAAGAGACTTGTGAGAAAAGTACTGTATATTACGTACAGTTCAAGTATCTGTCTCAGGGAACTGGTTCCCATTTGTCAAAGCCATACTCCTGACTGGATATGAGCCTCATTTAACCTTATTTACTGTTGCCTCTCCAGGTGGACCAAACAACCAACCCTGGCCATGCTATACAAGGTTGAGCCAGCAGAAGAGTACTTTCCAGGGAGAAAATATGGCATTCACAGAATGTCCAACTCCTCAATTTCTTTTGTGAAGAGGAAAATAGAAGTTGAGTCAGAGTGAAGCTGCAGTGACAGACATTTTGTCCCCATATAGGAAAGGCAAATGTACTATAAATTAGCTGCATTCTAAAGGCAGATGGATGTCTGGCTTTAGACTTGAACAGAATATAGATAAGTAAAATTCTTACTCAATATGTCTACCGTTTATTTTAGGTTATATTTTGTATTTATTCCTGTATAATTTTGGCTTACACACTCCTGTTGCACTAAATCTACCAACATTCTGCATGGTGACACCAGTGCCTTAAATCAGGTAAACCCCATGATCCCCAAACTGAACTGGTACCACATTTGTGTAGTTATGGCAGCAGAAGGTAAGTGCTGACCACATGCGGACTGCTATTATCATTGTACCAGGTTCTTAGCCCAAGTCACAAATGTCCTGCTCATTTAATTAAAATGGGCCCCATTGCAAACATACCGTAATTTCTGGACTATAGGCCGCTACTTTTTTCCTACATTTTAAACACTGCAGCTTATTCTACGGTGCAGCTTATTTGTTTTTTTTGTGGCGCACTATCACAACTATTGTGAATCAGTCATTTTTACAAACCCTCATCAACATGGAAAATACTAGAAGAAAAGCATATGATGCGACTTAAGCGATCACTCTTGCGGTTGAAGAAGGAAATCGAGCTGCCGCGCGTAATCTTTGCATACATTACGGTAATCTATGGCGAGAAGGTGGAGACCCCCGCCTGAAGAACTGATCCAAAGCAAAAAGACGACAAAAGCTTTTAGACGTAAACATCGCAGGTGGCCCGAGCTTGAAAACGTTCTGGAAGACTGGGTGAACACACAGAGAGCAGGCGGCCGCGGTGTTTCCGCTGTACAAATCAGACGAAGGCAAAAGCAATCGCCACCGTGATGAAAATAGAAGATTTTAGAGGTGGACCATTGGGGGTTTTTTAGATTGTTCATTGCTTGAGTAAAAAAGTATAAACAACGTAATTTGTGTGTAGCTGATACAAACGTATATTTCAAGGAAGCTGCGTTACAGACACTGTTAGAAAAAAAAAAAGCATTTACCGGTAGAATATATTTGTTTATGTTGCCAAGCAGATTAAATTAATAAAAGTTAAAAAAATCCTGACGTGATAAAAATTGGATTTAAGGTGAAAGTGAAAAGAGTGTGTTGTTTCTTACCTGTGTCAGTGGTCAGTGACTCGTCTCTTACGGTAATAAAAACATCTACCGGTACCGAATGTTTCCGATCTAATTTTTCATATTACTACGTGGAATACATGCGGCCTAAAATCCAGTGCGGCTTGTACAAGTAGAAAATTGATTTTCTTTCTAAAATTAGATTATGAGGCTTTTAATCAGGTGCGCTCTATAGTCCAGAAATTACGGTAATTTGATGTCGTAGTTTCCACCTCTGACTTTGGGAAAACAAAGTGATGGTGACGCCTTCATGAAAAGAGGATGTAAAAGTTTTGATGTGTGGTAGCCGACAAGATATATGTCTATACATATACATAATATGATGTAAAATATTTGCCTACAATTTTAATATAAAGTTTTAAGATATTCATATTTTAACTAGTTCCAATACGCATTTTTTTTTATTAGTTACAAATAGGTCTTATGAACTCAGACACAAATACCATTTCTGCTATAAGATACAAATGTTTGCAGGTTCCATTTTTTTTTTCTAAAGATATCACCTCATAGGATTGCAGCAAAACAAGCCAGGGCCCCAGTTTGACTGCAGAAGATGCACAGGAACATTTGGTAGATGCAGTCTGCCCTCATATGGGCTTCACAGAAGAGCAGTCAAAAGAAAAACTCCTGCGCCTTCACCATAAACTCCAGTCTTCAATGCTTACAAATGATCATTTAAACAAACTCAATTCTAACCTCAAAGGTTCTCTGGATTTTTGAGGACATGTAAAAGGACCAGTCCTCACTTCCCAAAAATGTCCTTTCTTGGCTAGTAGAATGGGTATTTTGGTACCCAATATGGAACAAACATACACATTTAATATACTGTATTTTCTGGGCTATATGTCGCTCCGGAGTTTAAGTCGCAATAGCCAAAAAATGCAAAATAAATAGATATACAAGTCGCACTGGACTATAAGTCGCATTTTGGGGGAAAATTTATTTGATAAAATCCGAGACCAAGAACATACATTTCATCTTGAAAGGCAATTAGCATGGATTAGCAATAGGGTTACGGTATGCTGACGTAACAAATTCAGCTACATGACCCACAACAAACTGAGTACGTGTCTGCTTTGTTAACGTAACATATTAAGTTATTCAGATAACTATAGCATAAAGAACATCCAAGCAAGTTTACCAAACAATCAAGTCTAACTCCATAGACGAAGCACCGCTTCTTCTGCGTCACTAAAGGAATTTGTTCCTCATGTACACATGCCTAGAGCGCCCTCTTGTGGTTGTCAGTGTGCAATAACGAACATGTGAAATTCTGTAATGTATTTAAGTTGCTCTGGAGTACAAGTCGCACCCCCTGACAAACTATGAAAAAAAGTGAGACTTATAGTCCAGAAAATACAGTACTTTCAGTTTTAACACTACCCAATTTTTAATCTAATGATATGCTTCCCTTTATATGCTCTGAAAATCTTTCTCAATGCACGGAAGGGCATCGATAAATGTAAATATTTGACTTTAATCGGTGAATTAATGAGCAGAGCTGTGATGAGCATTAACATATCACTAAAGCTTATAGTGGCTGATATGAAGACATTGTTAAAGAGAGGAAAAAACTGAGAAAAGTGAAGACAATGAATTTCATCGTCCTTACTTGTAAGACTTGTAAGACTATGCAAAAGATACCAAGTGAACGTGATAAAAATTAAAGTTGCCCGTAAACCCCAAATTATTTTTTGACTGCAAGCGCCCCAGTGCATCACATTAGTCAAGCCTTCATTAGGCCCGTTTCACACCAAGCGCAGTCTGTGCCCTGTCCGCCATAGGGTGGGTCGCATCGCAAGCAAGACGTACCCATCGCAGTAATCAGTACATGTACACAGCACTTCAGATAACTAATCATCTCCTCAATCCGAACTCAAACGACTTAATTGAAGTTAATCAAGGCATGTACGTATGCCGTTCAACCCCTTTGTTGGCGCATGTCCCCGAAATAGAAACATTCAAGAAAGGCAGCATTTGCGTAGGGCATTCTTGTCTGCCTCTCGAAATCAGGGTGACGATGTATTGTGCAGCATATCTGCACAATAAGTAAAGTCAGCATTATGTACAAGGTGACAAAAGCTGTAGCAGCAGCAAAAAGGATTCGGATCCATCCAAGCCTAGTCAGAATTTTGGGGTAATATAGGGTCCTCTAGAGGCTACAGCTCCATAATGAACACTTAGGTTCTAATTCTAACTGAGCAGCAAGAAATTTGAGAGAGTTGGGTCAAACCTCAAACAACAAACTTGAGGCGTCTCTCCAACTTAACTGTGCTCTTTTTACTCTGAAACCTGCCACTATGCCTCCTGCTGGGCATGCTGAGATGACATCACGGCAAAGTTTTCATTTTAAACACAAAAGGCAACGGCAGTGTGCACCCCCTTTTGCACGGCAGTGCCACATATGCAATGAATAGACACGTTGGCACAGGTATGCGCTTTGCATGTTCCATGTGAAACGGGCTCTAGTGTTAACTGGCAAGCGAGTTGCTTTTAGGTGTTCTCTCTTGACATGCAAGGCTGCTTCATGAATCTGAAAAAGCAGGTTGCCCTCAGCAAAAGCAGACAGTAGGGACTTACAGGAATTTATTGGTGCCACTGAATAACCGCACTGTCTACCAGTGGAATAACCATTTCCTGCTGTGGAACAAGAAAAAAGTAAAAACGAGAGATGTCACATGTGCGTTGATAAATTACCATGAGTGTAACCACTCAACCAGACAAAACTAAAATATTTTGCAACTGGATGTTTCCTTTAACTTGCTGACCACTGAGAATCAATTCAGAATCATCATTTATCTGCATCACAATCATTTGTCTGTCATTCATTAGTTGACCTTTCATGAGCTATGGCTCTGGCTCATTCGTATCAGAGGCTGGATGTTCATTAGCAGTGATGAGAGCTAAGGGTGCAGAATATAGCAAGGTGCACCACAGCCAGGAGCTGCCACTGCCACTAATATTTTATATAATAACACCCCAAGCTAAAATAAAATTACCAAAATGAAACTAGGACATTAGAAACAGTACAATAGAACAAAGGTTACCGTGGTTTTGATGACTGCAATTATAAATTCCTAAAATAAATGTGTTTCAGCATTTATTTATTTTTTAAATTAAGCTGGAACCCAATATAAATTCCATATAGACTGGCTATCCTTCCTCGCAACCTATGCCTTGTGAAACTTGATGTTCCTTAAGAATTACTATCAATATATAGACATAACAGATGTGCATGTATAATTGTCCATTATTTGCATTATGTTAAATTAAGCTGCAAGTACATTACCTGAGAAACTTCCAAAGTACATATAGATTTATGTTTATAATTGTTGTCTCCTGTTTGGGTCAACCATAGGTCTGATGCTAATTTCTAGATGGTTTCACCAGAGTCAAAATATCTCAACTCACCATTTTTTGCAGCATCTTTGTTTCTCAGATGAGGTGGAATGTATCGCCCTTAGGAAATAAAACAAATTGGTATTCATAATCTCCAATTATAGCATACTTAGCATTAGAAAAGCAGGGATGTCGCCAAAATTTAATCTACTCCTTGACCCATTAACAAAATCTTGAAAATTTTAAATCCTTTTAGAGGTCTGTGTTATCTTGCTCAGGCAAAAAAAGAGTCAGCTGACAACCTCCTTGGCAGAGCCAAAACTTTACACTTAAAACACATATCAAACAACCCCCTGAAAATTTCAGACCATTTGAAACATTTTGATGGTTAAAATGATATTTGGGGCCAGAACATGGGGATGACACTACAACCATGATTATATGCAAATCAAGGATTTCGTAATCTTATCAATGTGGTAACACTAACCAGCATCCACACATTTGAAATTTAGAACTAAAAACCAATAACTTGGTTCAGTTATTTACTGTTAGATATGTTGTCCGACTACGCCACTAAACTGGAATGGATACAATAATCGTGCATGGACGAGATCCCATTAGTCTTTGCCAGAAATGCCATGTAGAAATGGGCCTGGAGGAAGCAGCTCGGGATACTTACTGTTGGTTCCTCCACCTTGTCCATCAGCATTCAAGTCTAGGGCAGCAATCTACAACACAAAGTAGGCCGGCATTACCAATAACAGCAAATAAAGGCAATTAACGAGGGTTATACTCCAAAAAACATTACCAATTTCTTTCAATCTTTGAAAACATTCACTAAAAAGGCTCCCAGCCAACACGGTAGAAATATACTAAAGCTATTTTAGCCAACCCTAAAGCTACGTTAATCGACCGACGCGGAAAACATGAATTCTGAATACTTAAGAAAAAGGCCAAACAAATTAAATAGGAAGCCTTTCGACTCTGTTCGTGAAACTTCACGGCGAAAGGGGAAAAAAAAGAAACTGTTGGAGAAACAATTGATGTTCAGAGGAATGCCGGCCAACATTTTCTTCATCGCCACGTTTCCAGTTGAAGAGGCCCAACGCCAACCGGCTCAGCAGAACACCGGCAGGCGTTTACGCAATTGTTGACCTTGTCGATTCCCTTTAGTCGAAATCTCAAGGGTAGTCATTTTACTATTGTTACTGGGTTACTGGAAGCTAAACTTACACTGGCAATTGTGTAACTAGAAAATAAAGTTGGTAGGCCTCTTTGCTCCGCCACCATTATCGCGTATCACCTCCATTTTAGTAGCCGTAATATAACTTCGCTAACGACGCACTTTAGACTACTACCTGTATGTCATCGGGGGGAACAAAATCAAACACGTTCATAAGTCAAAAACAGATTTTTAAGTACTTACCTGCTGATCTAAGCAGTGTTGACCATCAACGACCACATGACTCATAACTAAAGAGGGTAGTAGGGATTACTTTTGAAGAGAAAGGATTTTCTTTGTTAGCTCAACCGGCTATGCTGTCGTGTTAAATTAGCGTCGCTCTAAAATTTACAATTCAGCTAGCGTATGACAAATCTAAGAGAATTTAGATATACAAGACGAATGTTTGCGATTAAATAAAAAAAATCAAGATTTCAAATGAGTGTTGAACAGAAACTCCTTCTAAAGGACTCGACTGTGCGGAAATGAGACGTTGAACGCTCAGGCAGCGCCAGATATCTGTGACGCAGTGGACGTATGGGGTCGGCCCGGGAAGTGCGCCAAATATCGCGATATTTCCATTTTCCCTTCAGTTTGTTACCACCGTGCTAAGATTTCCCTCTACATGGAGGAATTCATTCTCACACGTTCGCAAAAAAAGTTGGTTTCGTATTTTAGGATGGCAAATAAGTGCTAGTTTGAAGTGTCATTTGATGCCATATTGCCTTTTATATGTTAACAGATTTCAGGTATGTTTTGTGACCTTCACACAATTGAGAGAAATTTCTCAACAATAGATTGTCCTGAAATTATATAAAATCTTGCCACTTTTAAGTTTAAAGCATGTAACTGAGGTTTAATTATAGAAGCTGATGAGACAACTAGAAAAGAAGTGTTTCAGAACCTCCTGACATTGTTTTTTAAAATCGCCATTTATGTAAACATTGTTTTAATTCAACTCTCACTCCACCTTCTTAAATTCGAGATGTAATTGTTATAGCCTATGAATATATTTTTACGGGGGGGAAATGGTATAAATGGTCCCCATTTCTATACAATCCTCATGTAGTCAGTACAGGAGGCACAAGAAGTGCCATTTTAAAGTTTTATGTCTAAAAAAAACAAAAGGTGAATTTAAACAAAGTTTAAATGGTGAATGAGCCAGTTAGACTAGTGGTGAAAAACTGGGTTGTATTAGAAAAAGAAAAGCACAAATACAGCTTTTCATGTTGGTTGTAATTATAGTAGCATACTACTGAGTAACCTAATACTTATTAATCATCCACTTCAAAACACAGAAGCTTTTATTGAAGCAAAAATGTAAAAACTGGACAATTCTAAAAGAAGTTAGGAAATATACAGCAACAAACATCACCCCCATTTTCACACAGAAAAATTATACTTTTATCTTTCATCCATTTATTCATGGCCTCCTCTCTCCTTGGAAAATGCAGATGTTGCTTGGTGCATTGTGTGTTGTCACCAGCCAAACATGTACTCTATTGCCTTGGATACCAGACTGTCATCTTTCCTGGGTGTTTGTCTGTCTGCCACCACCTAAAGAGAAAAACACAACTTTATTGGAAATGTTGATATGCGAATGGTAATTCTATTCAATCTTCCATTACTTGATAGTCGCTGCTGGAGCTTTTGTAGTTTGCACTGAGTGGTCTGATGGTTGAGCGAGAAGTGAAATGCTGGACAGCGGAGGAGCTAGAGAGGGGGGATGCCATGGTGGCACTGCTGTCCATCACACTCTAATATAAAAAGTGGGGGAAAAAATGAAACATCAACTGATAATGAGGCCCAGGGACATAATAAAGCACTTAGAGAGCGCAGGTCATTCTCCCACATATTGTAACTTTCATACGTAGAATTGTATTAACTGTACCGGTATATAGTAGGTTGCTTTATGAGCAAAGCTCCTTAGCATTGATGTTTGGAAGATTAAGGGCCAAATTCCCTCCTGAATCCTGAAAAAATGTAATCTATTCCTTAGACTATTGTCAGCGTTTACTGAAAAGTTCAATAAAAATCTGTTCTTAACTTTTCGAGTCATCAATTAACAATTGATCACAAAGACACTGACCTTGTCTATGCAGGGTTTGACTCCCACCATGATGGTCTCACCAAAAACCTTTCCATCCTTAGACAGAGCTTTCCTTGCTTGAAGTTTTGACTGATACTGCAGGTGCATCCAGTTGCCAGGAGATGCCATCTACCAAAAACCATTATCGCAAAGATCAGTTCTGTAATTACCGGTAGACCTCTCAGGCCTTTGTTTGATGCTATACCTCCACATTTTCTCACCGTGTGTTTCAGGATGTTTCCATACTGTGCAAACTGCAGCAGAATATAGGAGGCAGAGGCTGGAGGAAAACTATACAAAAATACACATTCATCTTACTGAGCAGCAGAGCAGTTTTTCTGAGTATTTGAGACTATACATACCCAAACACAGTAACCCAAGACTGGTCCAGCCGATCATCAGATGACAGCGACTCTCCCTGACTATAGAAGGGATCCACCTGAGCTGGAGAGAGACATGTCTGGTGCACACCTGGACACAGAAGCAGGCCAATTTTTTTTTTTAGTGTTTCTTTCATAGACTCTGCATTTAATTCACTACGACAAAAAAATAAATAAAAATGACAGCAACAGAACACTAAGCAATCTAACCAGATCTGTTGAAGGTTGACCTATTGGTTAACATCATCTTAAAAAGAAAAAAACAATTGAAAACAAAACTCAAAACCTAAAAGAAAAAATAAAACTAAATTTATCCAAGTTGGGAAGAATTCTGAACTCTGATTTTGGAATTGAACAAAGGCAACTGGTGGATCACATTCATAGGGCTAGTTCTGAAATATTTCATTGTTAACTTGCAGGACAATTCACTGCCTTCATTTTTCCAGATTCAACAAGGTATATCAACTATAGAGTTGACATCAGCGACTGTAGAGGGTATTTAAAACACTAAATACAGTCATGTTAAAAATAACTCCAAAAGATGGTGTGAGATTATTTGCACTCCGTGACAATCCTGCTGGATGTAGCCACCCGATGTGTGGTAAGCAACAATATTCAGGTAGAAATACAACACTCACTTCATTCTAAGGGACCCCAAGTGCACCAAGAAAAGATCCCCTACACATCAAAAGCCTGAACTGTAGTGACAATACAGATTGAATCCATCCTTCCATGATGTTTATGCAAAATTCTGGCCCTACCAATCAGAATGTAACAAACTCTCTTCCAACAAGAATAAAACTGAGCAGGACCTGACTCATATGGGTGGACCTGCTAATGGCCAGCAGGGTAAAGGAAGAGGAGAAGGTGAAATACAGGATAGGGGAATGGACAGAAAAGAGGAATAGATACATACATTATAAATAATAAGAAATTTGTTTGTTATCCTCAAGGTGTAGAAATAAATAATTGGTTCGAGGGGGATATGAGGTTATTGTGCAAGAGAAAAATCACAAACTATTGACCTACAAATAAGAGAATGAGGAGAGGGGTAAAAGCAACACTATAATCCAATAAGGTGAGTGACCAATAAGGTGGGAGAAACTGTCACTGGATTATTTTGCTGTATACCCAGGCCTAGAATAGCTTAACTAAAATGATGGTTGAAGTGTTAGACCACCCCATTATACCTATGAGCAGTAGTATGGCTGGAATAACCATTGTAAACTTTGTCAAAGTTTGAAATCAGCTGGAGGCTTTCAAAGAATCATCCCGACATCCTGCCAAAAGCCAATTTAAAAAAAAAATAAAAAATGGTGGGACTATTTTACCAGCATCATTATGAGTCATTATATTCATAATCTGAATTAAGAAAGTAACTTGAGGTCCTCCAAGATTTCATGTCTTTCAGATTAGTCTGAAGTTTGTCTACCTTTTCGTTTTCTCTGATTGATAGATAAATACAGGGAAGTGCCATCAGCATAACAATATTCCAGTAGCTCAAACTAGTTTAGACAACTAGTTTCACCCCAACAGAACTGCCACTCATTACAAACTTTTTTGTTTTTCAACCATTCTCTGTAGATCCTAGAGAGGATTGTGCAGGGAAATCTAAGTAGATCAGAATTTTCTGAAATATTCAGCTCAGCCAATGTGGCAACAACCATGGAAGAAATATCATCAGTATTTGAACAGCTGTACCCAATAAAGTGGCCAGATAGTGAGTTCCATATGTGCTCATTAGAGCGCAAACCATTGGACACACCTTCATTTTATTACAGAATATCCTTTACAAAACACACAATACAAAGCCTGCACTTGCCACTCCTTCATGTGCTAATAGAAGTATGATTGCTTTTTTAGCCTGTGAAAAAGTCATTGTGAAATCACTAATCCTACAAAAAATGTCCACTGACATTAACATAGTGATTTTTTTTTTTTCAGGCCTAAAATCCATTTGGGAGATTGAGGGACACCGTGCTTAAACCACAGCCTCAAAAAATGTCAGTCACGGTAAACAGATCAGCACAGAGGACAGTCAAGTTTGACAACATTGTCAAAACCTTTCCAATGAAGCCGGTTGATATGGACAAGAATGCTCACATGCCTTTGTTATAATAGTCTTTTGTTATTGGGTATTTAATGACGTACAGCCATATTCTCTGTAGACGTTTGACTGATATTATTGGGTTTTTTTTAATTGCTCAGTGGAGGAATCAGCAGTATAAATATTCTGAGTAGTACACATTATCAGTGTTTACCTGTTCCAGGCATTGAAGCAACATGTGGAGACAAAGGTGTCTGCACAGCTGGAAAACACTGAACACAGATACAGAGATATTAGAAATAGAAATAAAATTCCATTATCTAACAATAATTAAGTGGATAAAGTAGATTACAATAATTCTTAAAATATAATGATGATTCATGAAAACAGGTTGATCATTGCAATGTTCACCAAAAATGTTGAAATGTTGAGCAGAATTTTGGCAAAGAAAAGATGTATTAATCTTTTAATTTTGGCATTAAAGCCTGGCAGGAGATCTCAAGATACACAGACACACAGGAGACTGTGGCAGCCCACTGGCTGTGTACTCACCTGCCTGTGTGTGTTGGGAGGGGTGGCCACATTAAACAAGTCACCATGAATACTACGAACAGGTGGGGCTCCACTCTTATCTTTGGGAACTGTCACAACAAGCTGTGTGGTAGAGCTTTTTCCACCTCCTCCAACTAAGTCACAGGGGAGAGCAGACAGCTAATTTTACACAATTCACATTATCACAGTCGACAGTCTTTGCTTTGTCACTCACCTGTCCCTGGGCTGTCAACAATGGATGTGGACAGATTGAAAACGCGTGGTTGTGGGGTGCTTGGAGCTGGGAGGTCTCCCATCAAAAATCCAGGCAGAAACTGTGCCCCAGGGGCCAGTTTAGGAGAGGTGGGAGAGCCCAGTGTCATGGGCTCCATCCCTACTGAAGACAGGCAAACAGACTTGTTTTAATCATTTTAAATCATAGTGGTCTTAAAAAAAACGTTAACTTTTTTTTTTTTAACGGACAGTAACCTTTGGACACAAAGGCTGATACTTTGTTTTAAATATTTTCATACTAATGCATTACTGTATATGTGGGTAATACGTTTTGTGCGTTTCTTGTAAGAAAAACATGGTTGAAGATGAGAATCAACTACGGCTTTTTGTTACTTGATAGGGTATACAACATTCATAGCATTGTTTACCAGAGAAGGTAAGTTCATTTTCTGTAAAGTTTTCCAATTTATTCAAAATCCAACAAATGCAGCATGTCCAGTTATGGAACGCTGACATCCAGTATATTTGGTATAAAACAAAACACAAATTACTGCCAAGTTTTAAGAAATTCCGTGTGATTTTGATAAATATGGCTGTCGCATTGTGTTTATTTTAACCCCATGATATTTATCGTTTTATTTGGGCAACGAAATCCAAACCCGCAATCAGTTAAAACACGGATCTCTCGAGCTACTACTGGAGGACATTATATCAATCCACGACTTCTACCCTGCCAGCCTTAAAGAACATGCTATCCAAACCACTTCATGAGTTGGACAGGGCGTCACAAATCGAGTCGGTAAAGGCAGTAAGAAGAATACCAGAAAAGGCCGTTTACCTTGCAATTCCATCAGTTTCCCTTTTTCCGGCCAGAAAATTCAAAAGCAGGAAGTGACGGAAAACAAACCGGCCACTGCTAGCTAACCAAGCTAGCAAAGCGCAATAACTTAGTCTCTGGGGATGAAAAGTGCACTCACTCTTAACTGATTGGTGACGTACAGCAGCCAAACGATATGAGTAACTCACAGTAATATGAAATTAAACAGTAAAAACAGATGAAGGCCTGCTGTCTGTGCTGTCTGTGCTGTCTGTCACCTGTACTCGGATGGTCTCGCCTTGAGTTCTTCGGGTGCTGCGCCGGCTAGTGACGTCATAAACATTTTCTTCTACGGCAAACCGCTTAGACCATATAAATGCGCTCATGGACGCGAAAAACTTATTTTTCATTTGAAGACCACAAGTGAGACAAAAAAAATGTGTCGGCTCCGTACTCCAACTATAGAAAATACATACACTAATAAGTCACAATTTAATTGTGTAGAGAATGGACAAGAGAATGAATGTGCTGCTATTCTATGCTGCTATTACAATTCAATTTCCTTACGGGGATGAATAAAGTAAATCTTAATATATAGGATGTATAATTGCAAGTGATTATATATCATATTCATTCAATCAATTTTTTTTTAACCTTTAACCTCCAATAGTTGGACTGGGCATTTGGCCGTTTGTCTATAGTAATCTGGACACTGGACATAAGGTTAAAAAACCTCATCATATAATATCCAGTGGTCATGAAATTCTGCAAAAGCTTTAATCTGAAAAATATATTATTTATTTTTCAGATTAATATTATTTTTATTACATTAAAATACTTAGAAAAAAGCATGCTTAGCAGTGGATGAGCTGATGATGATGACTAGTATGTACATAAGACCATTATGATCATTTTTTACCAGCAGTCATATATGCAACGCTACAACTCTTACTGCAATCAAACAGTAATTCAAATACACAGTAGGTGATTATTGTGAGATGATAATAACTGTCAATTCTTAAATTCTTAAAAGTCTTTGTAAAGGAGTTATTTATTTTCCCTCTTTCTGCATAGTTTTGTATGGCTGGTTATTTATTTATTGCTGTAAATCCACGATGATTTAAAGCATCCCCCCCCCCCCCCCCCTCACAAAATTGGCATCACATTTTTCGTTATAATAGCATACAATACTGCCAAAAAAAAGAGTTTTGCTCTCCACAGTCCTTTCAAACGCCACAGTACTGCAGGCTGCAGGCTGCTATAGACGTTTTGGTTTCTTCACCATTATTGTGAAAATCATTCCCGACGGAAGTGGCGTTTATTGTGCTGTGACATCAGGTGCCGGTCGAGCCGGACACTGAGGCGGATCTTTGATTCCGCACTGTTAAAGTCGTATATAAGGTAGGAGGATCCTGTCTGTTAAATGTTTTATTACATTTCACTGTTATTTGTTGGAAAAATGCTCAGTAATGTTTCATGTGATGATGGAATCAAGATACCGGCTAATTACTGAGCAAGTCTTAATTATTCATGCTAACTTTTCTCGCAGCCAACTAGCATAGTTTCACAGCCCAAATTCTGATAAAAAAAACACAGACATTTGAGTAAACTTTAATATGTCTACAGTGTATTAAAATCCTTATTGTCTAAGAAAAATGAACTGACAATATAAGCTATTATTGTTCAAGCCGACTCTTAACCAGACACGTCTGGATAAAAAAACAGTACGAATTAGGCACCATGATGCTACAAGATGTTTAAAATGTCATAATCTGAGTAGCCAAGGACCCATTTAAATAAAATCATCTTTAGAATGGCTCCTTTTACGGTAAATGAATTCAGTCCTTAAATAGTCTTCACCAAGTTGTCTTTGCTATCTGCAGAGGGTTGTACTAAAAATAATACAATCATACTGTGTCAATCATACCTTCAACTAGTGATGATCATGCATCCATCAATTTCCCACTGTTTTATCACTGAAATAAAATAAAAAACTAAACAATTATGTGTTGACTGCAGAAATAAAATATGATTAAAGTTTTTATTGTCAAAAGCCCAATAGAACAAGCTCACAATTGTGCAAATACATTTATATTTGCCTTTCATTATTAAACATTTAAATATGTACACACATGTATGCGTGTGGGTGTGTAATAATATTAGTTATATAACTTTCCCTCCTGTTATAACAGTTTAATTAACCGCATAACCATTATTGTTTTGCTTTAGTTTTTGTATCAATATACAACAACTTGACTAATTTGACTAACAACTCCCTACAAGACCTGGAAAGATAATGCTACCAAATACATCACTTGGAGGACTCAGTGTACACATTTCTGACCATACAGCAGCACACCTTTCTCTGTATATTTTAGGTGGTATGAGAAGAAGGATGGCGCACAGAATGGTCTGTGGAGTTCAGCAACAGTGTCCCAGTGGGCTCATGCTAGCACTGATGATACTCGTCGTTCTGTTGAATGCTGTTTGGGCGGAAAGCCAAGACTACTACGAACTGCTGGGAGTCAGCAAGGAGGCCAACACCAGAGAGATTCGACAGGCTTTCAAGAAGCTGGCACTCACTATGCATCCTGACAAAAACCCTGTGAGTTTCTCTAAAAACTGAATGCTATTAAGTTACTGTATGTCTACAGATTTAATATAGCTTGTAAGTAACTGCATTTTTCTTTTAATTGAATGACCTAATTGAACAGAGGTGCAGTAAGTTGTTCTGTGGTTTGTACTTACTGTATAAGATGGAGGATTAAATGACAAATATTCTATCAGTCTAAGTCCATATGTATTGACTTTTGCATTTCAGAATGATCCCGAGGCCCATGACAGGTTTCTCAAAGTAAATCGAGCCTATGAGGTTCTGAAGGATGAAGATCTCAGAAAGAAATATGATAAATATGGAGAAAAAGGCTTTGATGACCATAAGCAGGGAGGACAGTATGAGAGCTGGAACTACTATCGTTATGATTTTGGTGAGTGTCCATTCTGGCTATAGAGGTCACGTATGGTTTGATTTTTTTTTTTCTTGACATCATGATAGTAAGATGTTTTAATGGCCTAACCTTTTAATTCTTTTTTTAATTTTAATCTGCTTCTCACCAGGAATTTATGATGATGATTTGGAAATCATCACATTAGACAGAGGAGACTTTGGTAAGAATGTCTTTTTACGTTGGTCTAAGGATGTTTGTGTTTAATAAGAGGTTTACTGGGGTTTAATGTTCTGAAACTTACGTTTTCATTAACGTCATCCCTGTGCTAGGTATTATTATTATTATTATTATTATTATTATTACAACATTATTATGGGAACTTTAATACAGTTTTGTAAATCTAATATTCTTTTTTTAACTCTTGACAATTTTCTTTTTTGGAGCCTCTTTTTGTGTGGAACACCTTTGATCTTAACACAAAACTCTTTCTCCTTCCTCTCTATTGCTCTCTATCTCTATTTTTCTGTGTTTCAGAGGCAGCAGTAAATTCTGGAGAAGTCTGGTTCATCAACTTCTATTCCCCACGATGTTCACATTGTCATCAGCTGGCTCCTACAGTAATGACACTAAATATGTTTGAAGCAAACACTTTTCTGCCATTTGGCCCACCTGACTTATTGTACCTTTTTAAGGTTAAAATATCAAACCCTATTTTGTAAACAAACACTTAGTGACTGAGAAAATGTGAGTTCTTATATAAATTGTAGTAATGTGCCATTGTGAACCAACGTCAGTATGTTTCTATGTATGTTTCCTGTTTTAGTGGAGGGACTTTGCAAAGGAGATGGATGGCGTGATCAGGATTGGAGCAGTGAACTGTGGTGACAATCATCACCTGTGTAGGAGCAAAGGCATCAACAGCTACCCCAGCCTGTTTATATATAGAGCTGGACAGGTCTGTATTCTTAAATCTTTTTCTTCAAAAAATAACGCGACACATAAGGCTTTGTACCACATATTCATATCCTACTGATGTGAACTGTGGCAGCAGCATGCGCATCCTGACCATTCCTTTTGCATGTAGAGACCAGAGAAGTTTAGTGGGGACCGTTCTAAGGACAACTTGGTCCGCTTCTCTATGCAGTTCATCACAACGACTGTCACTCAGCTGTGGCAAGGTACACTCATTCTCACTGTGCTGCCTCTGAAAATCAATCTCTCTTGATTTATGGTTGTTAAAGGTTGAGAATAAATGAAAGTAGACAGTGTTTGAGTTGATGATTGGGCCAGTTTTCTTTGCTCTGTACACTCTGACATCTCAGTGTGTTTGTGTTTTTTCTAAGGTAATGTCTTTAAGGAGATAGAGAATGCCTTCTCTTTGGGGCTTGGATGGCTTATCACCTTCTGCTTTGACACTGGAGGTAATATTAATCATGCTCTTGTGAAAGGTTTTGGATTTTTAAACATTTTCACATCTGTAAATGTTCCTGCCTTGCTTGATTTCTGTAATTATGCTGAATTTAAACCTTTTAATCATCATATTTTGGGCCAACTCTGTGTCAGTGTTGTCTTGCAAGAACTCAGATGCTGTGCACAGATGATAAATATTATTCTTATTACTGTCTCCACATAAAAGTGTCCAGGCAGCAAAACTGTAATTTTTACAGACACCAGATTTCTATCTAGACTCAAGAAATGTGTCATACTGAAACGGAGTTGGCCAGAACACTTTTTTTTTACGGTACCTTAGTGTAATATGCTGTGCATATGATTGGTACTACTTACTCTGGTTATCTGTAGATAATGTTTGTTACAGGATTTTAATATTTGATTTTAAACAATCTTTCAAATTCATAGACTTTAGTTGAAACTGTCTCATCTCTGAAGGCAGGGTCCACCCATGAGATGAGATGCCAGTTCATCACAGGGCCCTATAAGAGCATATGTGGGTTTCAGTACCTTGCTCAAGCGTACCTTGGCAGTGTTCTGAAAGTGTTCTGGCCCCTTTTCCTACTACCAGAACACTTCCCATGTTTTTACTACACTGGGGCTTGAACTGAGAACCCTCTGCTTCTCAGCTCAGTCCCCAACAGACTGAGCTGCCACTTTTTGGGTGTTATTCAAGTACACTGAACTAGTGGGATATGATGTTGTGCTTTTAACACTGATAAGCTGGTATATCAGCTGTTATGTACTAATAATATGTCTGTTGCTGCTAGATTGCCTGGAGCCAAGAACCAGACAGAAACTGGGTGGAATGTTGGTGAGATAACATTATCACAGCACTGAAATTCAAACTCTTGTATTTTATTCATTGAAGTAAATGGTTCCCCACAATTGACTTTAGTCTTGTCTTTCGTGATAGTATGGATGATCATTGTCTGTACTGTATATAACAATTTTATTTGAGCACATGATACATGTCAATCAAAATAATATGGCATGTTGATATTAAATGCCAACAACCTCAATGCACAATGCAAATATAATACTGTATTTTAGTGTAGAAAGCATCAGGTTGCTCATTGTTGAGAGATCGTTAAGTGATCTGATCAATGTTGATGACAAACTGGTAAAACTGCAACAGTGGACTTTATAACAAAAATCTCCCGAACCTCTATTACTGACAGTTATTTGAATTAACCTGATTTATAAAATACATAGTGTTTAAAAATACATATCTCCTATTTAGTTAGAAAACTAAAAAAAAGTAAATTCTCCCTTGCAAAAGACATTTCTGATTTCGATGGGACAATAAAGGATACTAAATTATTAAACAAATAGCAAATTATTTAAAATGAATCATATTTTGTGTAGGATGGCCTTATTAAGGTTGGATGGATGGACTGTGCAATGGAATTGCAGCTCTGTGGCAGCTTTCAGGTAAGTGATATCTATCTGTCTGTCTGTCTGTCTGTCTGTCCGTCCGTCCGTCTCTCTCTCTCTCTCTCTCTCTCTCTCTCTCTCTCTCTCTCTCTCTCTCTCTCTCTCTCTCTCTCTCTCTCTCTCTCTCTCTCTCTCTCTCTGTAGTATCTATCTCTCAGTACCTACATACATACATCAGACTGCGATGATTAAATCAGCAGAAGCTTGATGTAGGCAGAAGCATGTTCCACTTCAGCAACTCTGGCTGTTGCCACAGCTGTAGTGGTGGTTGTGTTGTGATGTGGTGGTTGTGTTGTTGTGTTGTGATGTGTGTTGCAGCAGAGTCTCATCGTTCTGCTGTGTTTCAGGTGACTAGTGCAGCAACTGTTTTTTTCCCACCGGGAAGTTCTATAGATCAACCTGGGAGTGTATTGGTAAGTCCAAGAACATTTCTGTTTTACATTTTTCTGTGTGTTGCTACAGTACTGACTTAGTACTTTTATTTCTCAGTGGCTGAATACTCTGGACAGTAAAGAGATTTACAGCCAGGTTCTTGATCATTTGCCTGATCTACAACTACTAACCAGTGACAACTTTGAGGTATGTAGAAAGTAAATAATGTTCAATTGCAACATTCTTCAGAATATTTGTATGGTGTCTTTTTTTTCCAGAGCCAGTTAGCCCACCACCGTTGGCTGATCAGTTTTACATTTGGAGACAGAAGCCCTGCCTCAAACGAGTACAAGAAGCTACAGGCATTCCTTCGAAAAGACCATATACAGGTACCTATTCCATACAAGTCTTTCTCTATGTCTTTCCTCTTTTCTTTATTTTCTTGCTCAGAGTTTATATATATTTTTAGGTTAGCAGGGTGGACTGTACAGCAGACTCAAAGTTGTGTCAGTCCCTCTACATCTACAAACCCTGTATCGCAGTATTCAAAGGACTGGGAATCCATGATTTTGAGATCCACCATGGTTAGTATTCCAGATTCCAAATGATATTTATGTTTCTTTGGCATTGGTAAATCTATTTTTGGAAAAAAAAAAATATATTTTTTTTTCTTAGTTTTCTTAGATCAACAATTTTGTTCAAACGGAAGCATGTAACAAGTAAACTTCCATTTGGAAAAGTGATAAACTAAATGACGGAAATCAAATCAGACTAAACTTTTAGTCAAACCATGTCATCATTGTTATTTTATCAGATAAGTTTAAAACATTTCATTTGTCAACCAGAATTGTACTTAAAACATGGATTGATGCTTTAACTGTCGTGAAACCAAAACCAATATCTCTAAATAATTTTTTTTTTTACTAAAACACTGTAAATAGTCATTTGATTTGACCTCGTCCATGATGTCAGATTTGTGCTTGCAGGTAAAGACGTGTTGTACAACATAGTGAGTTTTGCCAGGGATAGCGTTCATGCTCATGTGACAACCCTGCGGCCTGACAACTTTCCTGCCGATAGAAAAGAACCCTGGCTGGTTGACTTCTTTGCTCCGGTTTGACACGCACCTTCGCTTGCACGCAACTTTATGTCGCAAGAATACGTTTCAAGGAGACCGATGTTAATATATCGTATGGTTCTTGTTCAGTGGTGTCCTCCGTGTCAAGCATTACTTCCTGAACTGAGAAAAGCATCAATCCAGTTGGTTGGACATATGAAGTTTGGTACTCTGGACTGTACCATCCATCAAGGCCTCTGCTCTAGGGTAAATACATGCACATTTTGGTTGTAACATGTGTAATGAAGATGATATAGGAGTGTCTTTTTTCTCTGTTTTCAGTACAACATTCAGGCTTATCCCACCACCGTTATCTTTAACGGCTCTTCTGTCCATGAGTATGAAGGACATCATTCAGCTGATGGCATCTTGGAATTCATAGAGGTACAACAACAACCTCAATAGACAAGAATAAATAAATTACAATAAAAAATAAACTGGGAAAGCCACACCTGTTTAAATGTCTTTGTTTGATACGTTGTATTTCTGTTTCTGTAGGACCTGGTCAATCCGTCTGTGGTCAGTCTGGATCCTTCCAGCTTCTCTGAAAAAGTTAAAGGTAAAACGAAGCCTGACAGTTACAAGAATATAGTTTTTAAATCAAGGATAAATCCATAAATTTTTACGTAATTTTAATTCTTTTATATTAGTTGTATCTATTAAACATCCATATGTCCAAATGTTGAAAAAAAATCACATGAGCTTTATATGTTGTCATGTATTTCCATGAAAGTTGCTATAGTTCTGCCAAACATCTTATCTCTGAAGCCATCACAACATCCTTGTTATCATTGCTGTCTGTTGTCATTGTTTTTAAATGGCTTTTAAAGTAGGTTTTCTCTTCTTGGTTGCAGGGCGAGCTACAGACCAGGCATGGGTGGTGGATTTCTATGCTCCCTGGTGTGGTCCATGTCAGGCTCTGCTACCAGAGTGGAGGCGCATGGCCAGGGTACATCACATAACACACCCAGATCTATAAAACCACTGACACGGGGTGCATTCACTAAAATGAGATGGCTCAGTCATCAGAGGTGGATTGTGACCAAAGGTATAAAATGGCCTTGCTGCAAATGTTTGATATTAAACTAAGTTAAATTTCTTTCCAGCTGCTCTTAGGACAGGTTCTGGTTGGTTCTGTTGACTGTCAGCGTTATCAGTCACTCTGCCAGAATCAAAACGTGAGGGCATACCCTGAAATCCGCCTGTACTCCAGCAACATGAAGCCAGACCATTACATGTGAGTATATATGTTCCCATTTAAAAACTGATCAAATATTCAGTTACACGTGTAAAGATGTCTGAAAATGTCCCGATGAGTGATTAGAGCCAAGGAACGTGTTATTAAATTGTTTTGTGTGTTTAGGAGCTACAGTGGTTGGCACAGAGATGCTCACTCGCTGAGAGCGTGGGTTCTAAGGTGAGACCGTCGGAAGGATCCTTGATTGTGTTGGACGCTCTCGAAGGTGTGCTCATATCATGAGCTGTTGTCTGTGCAGGGCTTTACCCAGTGTGTCTGTTGACCTGACTCCGCAGTCCTTCAGGTCTCAAGTTCTACTGGGTCAGGATCACTGGGTTCTGGATTTTTATGCCCCCTGGTGTGGGCCGTGTCAACAGTTTGCTCCAGAGTTTGAGCTCCTCGCTCGAGTGAGTCATTTTCTTCACAGTAATTCAGTCAAAGGTACCGGTAACTTCAGTTCTGTGCTGAAGAGACAACAAGTGGCTAAAGTGATGACCTGTGTGTGACTGACAGATTCTGAAAGGGAAGGTGCGCGCAGGGAAGATAGATTGTCAGGCTCATCAACACACCTGTCAGTCAGCTGGAATCAGCTCCTACCCCACTGTCAGATTCTACCCCTACCTGGGAACACGGAGGGTAACACTGCCCCCATCATTTATTCTGAATTGACACTAAAGTGTCCTGATGCATGAAAATGATCCTATGGTGTGTTTGTGTTTACAGCATGAACAAAGTGGAGAGTACATCAACAGCCGGGATGCTAATACGATTGCCAACACTATCGGACAGCGATTACACCACTTGTTGCCACAGCCGCAAAACAAACCAAAGGTTTGTCTCTGTTGATGTCCATTTTGAAAGTGACACTTTATGCTCCTTTTCTGAAAGTCATCATGCTTCCTTGATCTCTAAATGAAATGTAAGTAACCAGCTTTGGTTGAAAGGAACCGAAGGAGCACAGGCGGATTCTATACATACCAGCTCCTCAGCCCTGCTGTGAATGGCCCTGGCTGCCTGCCTTTCCCTTGAAATCCTAATGAGCTCCTGTGAAATGATGTAGAGAAATGTGACATGCATGCAACAACAGAGCAGGAGTTCTTGGCTTCCATGCCGTGCACGACTTCGGTCCAGACAGTCGTGTACAAGCAAAGCAAGAACAAGAAAATGGCGGAACCTCGCACAGATGGCTGCGGTTGTATCAGCGCTAGAGAGGGGTTATTCACATCACCCTGTGATGTAAGAGTCCAGGAGAGATTCAAACACATCGCTGCTTTGAGACACATTTCCTGACTTTGGCAGCTTCCAAACCTTTGAATTAGTTCTCAGAACTGACAGTTACGGGGTGGGGAGGCTCTCCGGATACTCCACTATATGTACTATAGCACAAAAATGTGAGCTTGGCATAATGTGTCACCTTTAACACAATTTATAGTTACACTTGTTGTCCCTCTCTGCAGGATGAGCTCTGACCACGCTGGTCTCTTGTTGTGACCTGGATATGTGTCTAAGAGATCTTGGACAATCATGGAAATGTGATGTGTCAAGCACAAACAACAAACACTCCATGATGAAGACAACTGCAGCAATACATTGGGAGGAGTGTACTGTGCTGAATGTACATTAATACGCTGCTGTGCTGTTTTTCTTCTGTTTTAATTCTTGCTATTTACTCGGAAAGGAAAACCGTTGGACATGATGGACTTGATGTAACCCTAAAGTAGACGCACACATGCACAGTTTTTTTTTCATTTTGTGGTCTTTTGGGAATAAATTTTATTTAAAAAAAACCTGAAAAACAACAAAAGGAATGTGAGTCACTGATCAAGTAAAGGTGCCTTTTCCAATGATTCGCTCCCAATTCTGTCTCAATCATGTGCTGCACATCCTTTGTTCATCTTTAGAGATAGTCTGTCGTGGAATATAGACTATAGACTGGGGCTAGCAGGGCCATACAACATTAAAAAGTAAAGGAGCTAGAAAGGCTACCATTAACCTTTGTTCAAGGTGTTGGAGAGGAGTAAAATCTCCCAGTACAACTTATTTTCACTAAGGCCAAATCTCTTTTAGTCTACAAATAATTATTTTATTATTATTCATCTGGATAAAAATGTGAATATTTTTGAAAGAGCAAATAAAATTCACACTCACTTAAACAGCAGAGGGTGGTCAACTCCTGCAAATTGCAGAGAGCCATTGAACAATAACGATATATTTAAATCTGAGACCCACAAAGAAGAAAATAGTCAAGCTCTTAATGTGTCCAACTATCTGTCGACATGTATAATTATTGAGCTTTAGCCATTACTCATTCATGGGTATTCAAATATTTTGAGTCACTGTATTAAATGTTTTGTCCTCAGGCTACGGTCAAGAAACATCAGCTGTTTGGAGAGCACAAGCAGGACACGCACCATTTTCAAGGTCTTCTCCAGATTTTATAAAGTGAGAATGTAAAAAACGTTAAAAGTCTTTATGAATTACGGTGAACAAATGAAAACCTTCGTGGACATCTTTTTGTGATTTACTCAGTTTTCAAGGAAAGAATGCTCTTGTGACATTAGTGCCCAATAGCATGAAGCATCTTGCCAGTGGTACCTGTAGGAGATTCCTGCAGTACAAGTACAAGTACACTCCCCCCAAATATACAGAACCCAGCAAGTATTTAAAGCTGAAAATCAACTTGAGAGCGTCTCTTCATCCCCGCCTACCTACCAGATTGTTGCTGACGGGAAGCGTGACCTGGAAGATGATGAGGATCCCTGGAGTGCAGGCAGCCCGACACATTGGCGCAGAGCTTTACACTTTCTTCCCAAATCTGCATGAATTGCGCAATGATGGAGGAGCTCTTGGGAACCTTCAGTGCACTAGATTTATTGGCAGCTGTGACGCCTTCTGCAGCCAGGTGTGTCTTTCCAAATCTCCGTTCATTTGAATAAACCATCTTTGGGCTCCAGTCGACGTATACGTGTGATAGCAAAGGCTCTGAATACCTGTGTGTAGACTGATGCCATAATATTCACAGTTTTTCATCCTTATTGTTCAATGTTCAGGTTATATAAAGGACAAAGAAGAATGGAAAGGAAAAAAAACGCTTTATTTCTGTGCATAGTTTAATTACTACAGTATTTAAAGTTTACCTCTTATTTGGATGAGTGGCATAGGTGTAAAACACACACACAGACACATACATGCATGCACACACACACACACCCAACATCAACATAGATACACACGCTGATAAACACACTAGAAAGGAAAGTTATTAATGTTTGTGCAAAGAAAATAAAATGACAGAAATCAAACTCCAGTCAGTTTTCAAAGTTAAACAAGTCAACTACATTCAGCTATAACAGCCTGTTATAGTGCAATATCAACATGCACAGCCATGTGCACACAGGTCTCAGTGTCAGATCTCAGTGACGATTCTGTCGTGAAGATGATTGGCCTCTTTTCTGGAGGATCTGATCCCACCTCTGGACAAAAAAGGCAGATATTTGGTGAAGGGAAAGGATAAAACTTCATAGCCATGGTCATCATGTTCTACATAACCCTGAACTTCAGTTACGATTATGCTTAACAATACTTATGCTCACAGTTGTTTAAGAATATTACAATAACAAGACTATATTTCATTTGTAGGAAGTTATGCTGATGAACGGAGCAGGAAATTACTGCCAGTCAATATTCTGCTCATCATTAAGGACAATATATTCCTGTATTTCAACCTCCTCTTATAAAAAATTACAATGGCTTTCACAGTAATGTGGAAACTTGTCCAAATCATTGGAATAGCTGAAGATAATTTCGCACCACTGTCGTACTTTTGAAAGTTCCTTAAGTCAGCTACACAATTATAGTGTGTTTGTACTATATTTGATTCTCACCTTAATCTTTCTGTTCATTTTGTCTTTCCACTTCTGAGCGATGGAGCCATCAATCAGAAGCAGCCTAGAACCAAGAACAGTAAAGTTTCCAGGAGGAGACGTTGATATGAATAAAACTCTCCATCCTTTGTCGCATCATGCTGCTCCTACCTGGACGTCTCCTCGTGCTCATAGCCCATGATGAGATATTCTTCCCCTATGGCCAGAGGAGGACACAGGCAGGAGGAAGAGTAGTAGAGGGTGTGTGTTTCTTTAGGAATGTTCACCAGCGAAGACTTGAGCACCTCCTTCACATCCACGACAGCTGTGGGCTCCAGACCGCGATTCCTCACCTCCTTCACTCTGGCTCGGATCACTGAGAGAGCGTCGACACCGGTACAGGCAGTTTTATTTTTTGATCTTGTTATAAAACATTTATTTTCCCCTTATGACACAGCGTTCTCCTGTTGTCACAGGCTACATCAAAGCTTCTGATGAATGTCCAACATTCAGAAGAGTCATTCTTGAAAAAGTCTTGTTAAAATTCCTATTCAGGAAAATAGGTGATATTTAAGAAAAAAAGAAAAAACAAATGGGGCTGGGGGGTTGATTAAAAGTTGTCATACACACACGGGAGGTCTATATTTATTTAGAGAATAACTCTTCCTAGAAGGAATAAATGTTACTGAAGTTTAGACATCCAGTCGTTATGATGGAGTTCCCCCTAAAGGAATTCAATCAATCATATTCAGAATACCTCCATTTTTAGGGACTCACTGACTAGATCTTGGGATCACCCCTCGCCTCCCCCTCAGTGATTGAATGTGTATCTTTATGTTCTTTATGTATCTTTTCCTGCTTTATTTAAACACTGATGACAGGTGACTTACCATAGTTGTAGTTGTTCCTCACGTAGTTTCTTGAAGTCATTTTTACCGTCTTACATCTACAGCGATCTACAGACATTAAAACATGCAGTTTAAAGTCGCATCTCCTGGCTCCACCTCCATTAAAGATCCTTTTGAGCAGTGGATCCTTACCTCCATTGGGCCCCCTGCAGTGGAGATTGTTCAGGTCCATTGGAAAATCTGGACTGGATTCTGGAGGAAGATCAACATGATAAACAGAATTTATTAAGCATTATTTATTTATCAATGTACAATCTGATGGATTTAAATATCTATAGCATAGGTGCAGCGAAGGTAGCCTTACCTGGGTTACACCTGGCTGGGTCCTGGTAGTACTGGTCTACAGATATGGAGCGGTACCAGGAAATAAAATATTAAAAACAAAGCAACTTTATATCTTTGTTGATGTTGTGCAATATTCAAAGGGAAAGAAGTTGACACCATTACACACAATTTCAATCATGATGAAACTGATTAATTGCAACCAGCCACATCTACATCAGTCAAAGTGAAATGATGTGTTTTATTTTGGTGACACTCAGGTCTATGGCTCTACTGCATCAGGGATTAGGACAAACAGGAGGGACCATCACAGCCACGGCCCAAGGGAAAGGAAAAGAAAGGGTGAAGAAAGTTGTCAAACAATTACCGGTGTCAATAATGGCTTATAAAAAAAATTACATATTATAAACTGAACTTAAGTACAACCTTTATTTTTCTGGCTGGATGAGATCTAAATGAAACATCTTCTTTGTCCAGCTTCCCACCTCCCTTCCCTGATAATAGTAAGCCAAAAGACTCTCGGCAGAGGACTCGCTCCATGTTCCTTGTTCCTGGCTCTGCAACCACCAACTTAGAAACACTAAGATGAATTCACTAGCCTGCTGTCTAGTTTTTGGTGGGGGTCCTTTGCTCGAGTTAAAGACATAAGCGAGGACCCTTTTTACTCTTTAACTGCAAGAGCAATTCTTTTTAGGCAGTGAGATTGTCAAAAAATGTCTCAATGAAAGCAAACACAGGACTGTAGCCAGACTCCATAACTGCAGCTTTCAGACTGGGACAGACTGGGCTGCCATTGAATATGACTCAAACATAATTGAGCAATCTACCCCGACTGGGTTTTAGCAATCCAGCGAATTGCAAGAAACTTTCCCACAACCCTGCTGAGCTTTAGGCAACCCAAGAGATGCGTGGGTGTATAGTTATGGGGGTTAAGGGGAGTGAAATTATGTTTTTCTTTTTCTCTAGGACCTCACTGACCGAGGCCTGTTTAAAGAATCAGAGGACAGGGAGGGTTTTATGAAGTGAAAAATGAGTGGGACAGTATGTATGAAGGAGCCCTTTGAGAAAGCCAGTGGGAGAGAATTTGGAGGTGAAATGACTCATGCTATCTGAGGGAAAGGGAGCAGAGATGGAAAAGATGAAATAAGATAGCTCAGCAAAAGCTGGAAAACCGCTTCCTGATGTTTGTAGTTGATTAGGAAAAATCCTATGATGGCGTGTCAAACACGTTCTGACCCAAGAATTCAGTGTTCTCTTGACTGTGCGTGCCTTTTTTTGCATGGTAGGCTCAAAATAGTGAACAAAAAAGTTAAAAAAGCATTCCATCTGACATCTCCGCTTCAATATGCTGCACTTTCATCCAGCCATCATGTACCGCTTGGACCCTTAGTGGGGGCAGGGTGTAGGCTGGAGCCTAACCCAGCTACCCCAGCATGGGAGGCGGCGTACACGGTGGACAAGTCGCCAGCCCATCGCAGGTCAGCTACAGCTTATGTTATTTTTTTGTTATGAATCCATCATAAAAGAGCCTGTGGGAGAAGGAGTTAAGGTAAGCTGGTAAGAGCGTTAAGTCAAGAAGCACAGAAGAGGGAGGAGGGGGGGGGGGGGGGGTGTCAATGACATTACGTAATTCTGTAATGTAAAAAAGGAGCACCCTCTCAGACATGTACATGTACTGGAGTACAGCAATTCTCTTACACAGGGATGGGCGGCAGCCTGTTCCCGTTAGTCATGTTTGTAGTAACAGTGTGTCCCATGGCTTTGATGCCATCCAGCATATGTAAATTATAAAGAGTGCAATAGTTCAAGCTCAACCCCTCTCAGGTGCTCGGAATGGCAGCGAGACAAACTTACCAAAGCCAAACTTAACTCAGCAAATATCGTGAGTATAATAGCCGACGCTGATCTGGGCCACACAAATGTTTCTTTGTACACATCAGATCTTTCTGAACCTGGAAGAACTCGTCACAGGTTCTTATAGGGCTTTAAATGAAAAAGAAATCCCACCTTCTGCCAAACTCTCTCAGGCTTCAGTTATTTTCTCGCAAACAGAATAAAGACTAATTCAAGACAGCAGAATCCAAAAAGGTTCATGAGGTTTGGTTTTACCTGGACCTTCGGCTTTGACGATGGCTTCGGGTGAAATGCACACGCCACGTTCATAGAGCGGCAGCTCGCTGCAGGACAGGCTGTCGGGCCAGCTGTGATTGTAACGGATCATCACCGGCTCGCAGCCTGACTTGGCCCGCTCGCACACGGCCTTGCATGGTTTAATGGGCTCATGCTGAAAGTCAATTGTGCAGATTGGAGCATACATGGCGCAGAGGAAGAAGAGCAAATCTGGGCTGCAGCCGGTGCCTGAACAAGCAGAGAAAAAGGCTGTTAACTGAACCATCGCTACGACTACGAATGTTCATAGAGGATTTGGATTTTCTACAGCTACGGAACATTTTTGACATGCCTCCATCTGTCTTTAGATTCTCAAAGGAACACCTAGACCTAGAAAATGAAACTCTCCACCTGGAAAAGGGCCAATTATGATCATTAAAAGGAGTGAAAAATCTGACAGGAATGCTTGGTACTACATTGGACACTAAAACATAAAGGTAAACATCATTGTGATAATTTTTCAGTGTTTAATATCAATGTTTTATTTTTGTTTTGTACAAACTGAGAGTGAAAAAAAGGGGAAAGCAGCACCCTGTAAAAGGATAAGAACCACAGGAGATTGGAGCTTTCAGATAACTTTGAGTGAGGTATCAGACCTTTATTAGCCTGCCAGGGTCACGGCTTGTTGACCAGCATCATTAGAAATGGCAGATGATGCTAATTCTAAAGCTTTCTATATATCCAGACTCCTCTAATCTTGGTCTGGAGAGTCAAGAAAGATACCAGAGAGAACGTTTTCATAGGATCACCAGAAAAACAAGTCAGAGCCTGTGTGACTGCAAAAGACCTCCAGGAAGATTTGACAGCGTCTGGAGTTCACTGCAGCTTCACTGTTCAACTGTTCACAACACCTGCACAAATATGGCCTTCATGGAAGAGTCCTCAGGAGAAAACCCCTCCTGTGTCCTCAGCACAGAATCCAGTGTGAAAAAGAACATCTAGAAAAGCCTGATTCAATCTGTAAACAAGTCCTGATTAGACTAATGAGAGAATTCCATGAAAAGTTCGCACCACTGTCTAGCGTGGGGAGTGGATCCATCATGGAATACCACAGAAGGCATAAGATGAAGGCTTTGGCATGACCTTCACAGTTTCCTGACCTAAACATCATTGAAAGCCTGTGGCTAGTTCTCAAGAGAGCACTGCGTGCAAGATGGCCCAGAAATCTCACGGAACTGGCAGATTTTTGCAGTGAAGAATTTGCAAAAATCCCCCAAAGAACCAACTAAAAGACTCTTGGCCTTAAGTCCACAAAAGTGTTTACAAGCTGTGATCGTGGCCAAAGGAGTGATACCAGCACCAAATATGCAGGGTGGCCACCAAAGATTTGCTGTGGGCCCTTTTCTAATCTGTTATTTTAAACAATGTAAAAAAAGATCTGACATGCTTCAAACGTCCCACTGGATAAGAGAAATCATAATTCTGTCCACGGTGCATGAAAATCAGGGGCCAATATGTTCACTCACAAGGGTCAAACATTAGAATCACTGTCCTGAGTTATTAATCAATTGTTGACTATCATTTACTCTATTGTTTGAAAGTCATTGACAGACTCGATAATAATGTCAAGAAAATAATAACAAGAATAATATCTTGTCAGTGAACAAATTGCATTATCTTAAAATTCAAAACATATATTGTGGATAACAGCAAGAAACCAATACATTTCTGCATGTCTGTATTTGTTCCTTGCGTAATAAATAAAGGTTAGATCTAGTTTCAAAAGGGCTCCACGGAGGTCTGATGGGAGCGGGTAACTTATCCGTGTCGGTCTGTTTTAAACTCGGTAAAGTTTGAAAGCAGCAGCGGGTTAACTCTTCTCATTGGAAGTGACGGAGTGCGTCTCACCGAGGAGCCCCTCGAACTGTTCGATGGCCAGCACCGCGTTGTCCTGCGTGCTGTGATGGAGGTGGTTCGGCATCTTGGTCATGTTCCACGGCATGGACCGGCACAGCGGAATCCGCACCGTCTCACAGGACGCCGCCCGGACCGCAGGAGGCCACAGCGCGCAGGACACGACCAGGAGGGACACCGAGAGACCCGCGGAGAGCATGTCGCTGCCGCAGGGTGGGACGCTACAGCGACGCGGAGCAAAGTCGAGGTCACTCACAGAGGGACCCGAAGCCGAATTCCGACGCGCTTTTTTTCCTTCTCCTGCTGACTGCGGCTTTTCGGCAGCTACATTCCAGGCTGCAGCTGTAGGACAGAGGAGAAGGAGGCTGATTTTTTTTAATTCACTTTTACCCCAACTCCCCTCCTCTGCTTCCTTTCGCCACCTCTCTGACTTATCCGCGTTTCCTTCTCTCTCTCTCTCTCTCTCTCTCTCTCTCTCTCTCTCTCTCTCTCTCTCTGCCTCTTTTCTGTCCTCCTTTCTCCCCACTTTTTCCTGTGATGAGAGGATGAGTCCCTTAAAATGAAAAATCAACATCCTTAAATCCACTTACCACCCACTGGGACAGTTCACTACATTTTTGGTCTTTGTCATATTATTCAGCAGATTAATGCGGTCTGATTAGTCAATAATTTAAAGTTTTTATTGGGGTTTTTTATTTTTAAGGTTGAAACTTGAAATATGTTCAGTGTTAATCCATGTTCTTCCTGATCCTCCATCAGTCACTCGTAACTTGTAGCCATTTAGAGCCTGCAAACAACCCGAAAAGGCCAGCACCGACAGAGCCCAGCGCCTTACACCCCCCGAATTACCCCCCCCCCCCCCCCCCCCCCCCCCCCCAGGCTCTGAAAACCCCAAACTCTGAGACATTTTATGCTGTGAGGCAAGTGCTAACTTTGCACCATGGACCCAACAAGGAAAGTTCCCTCAACATCTGACAACCATTAAAGCTGTCACACCCACACAGGCACAGACGCACAGTCATGCACACACACACACACACACTGAAAAATTCTTCATTCTTTCTTTCTTTCTTCCTTTCTTTCTTACATGAAATCCTCAAATATTTGCCTTATCACGAACACACACACAGACACACACACACACACACACCCACACACACACACACACACATTGGGATTCTTCAGATTGCAAAGCTGCCATAATAGTACTTACCTGTGTGTGCATGTGTACCTACATGCGTGTAATAAGACCTTTCTGCCAAATGTTTTAGGGATTCATTTAAGAAAAGAAAACAGAGAGGAAAAAGTGGGGAAACTCTCTCTCTCTCTCTCTCTCGCTCTCGCTCTCTCTCCCCCTCTCGCCTTCTTCCTTTATGCTTTTTGCAGACATTTTTCTTAACACCGCCAGCCCCGCAGTACTGCAATAGATGCCCACTTAACTGTGGAAGAATATTAATTCCAAAAGTGGTTTGTCATGTCTGCTGGATGACATTGTCCATATTAGACATCTGCTTTCAGTACGAGGTATAAACAACTATGAAAAACAAAGTGCAAAGACCATTTCATAATGTTGTGCAATGACAAATAGAAATATTGGCTTCCCTGTGATGGTTGAGGCCTTTTGTTCTCCAAGGTTGCAGCTGGTTAAGGAAAATGTGGCGCCATCTTGTGGTCCATGCAGGGAAATCCCCGTACATGCACACCACTTTAAACTTTTTATCTGAGGCTAGGTTGGTATTTTATACCCTAACATTTAAGAAAAAAAGAGTGTTTCAAGTGATCTTTATTTGACCGGTGTGTGTGGTTGGGAGAACATAGGCATAATTAATTGATTAGTGTGTATAAGAGACTGACAGATGGGCAGGTGTCATGTTACAGTGCCCATATCCTTTCCTGTCACAACCTACAGAGCTGTGAACTGGATCAGACAGAAGGACTGGAAGACATGGATATGATCTGACCTGGTGTAGGATGTGTGTCTTTTATGCTACCCAAACCTCATAATTTCCATGTTATCGGAAGTGGATAATCTCGCACTAGCACCGCCGGAACAATTTGCTCTGTCGACCTCCTGAAGATCTGACGGACCAGGTTTTGTATATCTCTTATCAAACTAAATTCTATTCATGGTATAAAAATAATTGTAATTGCTATATGAGCTAATTTGGCCTATGCTGCATCAAAGTACACTTGCCATTTAAAAGTAGCCATCCATTTTCAATTGTGAGTATTTTGTGAAGCTATAACAGAATAGAAAGACAATAAATTCTATACATGATATTTATATTCACATCCTTAAATATAGTATAGCACTAATCAGATAAAAGGGACATTCAGTTACATGTAAGTACACACAGACACACACACACACACACACACACACACACACACTCACACACACACACAGTAATCATTATTTAACAACCTGTTTTAATTTGCTCTCCAGACTCACTTTCTTGTGGACCTGTAAGTCGACGTCGCTGCACACCATAGTTGCATCCAGCCCGGTCATGCAGTCTTTAACTCAAGAGATTCAGAGTTTTTCCCGAGCACGTCTCAGGAAGCAGTGCACACGGGTGACAACACTGAGCGGTCGTCGCATCATTGAGACCTGGAAGGGCTCCACCATCACCGTGGTAGAAGACCCTACTCACACTGAGAAAATGCTGGGTTACGTCCTCGACACCTCCTGGGAGCTGCAGGTCGGAACTGTGCTGCCATACCTCCTTCTTGGTGAGACACAATAAGCTGATGGCATGTGACCATACATGCTGTATTTGTATTTATATCTCTATCATGACTATGATTATCTTACCTGGAATAATGACTCATGTTAATTACTGTCTTTCTATTTATTCTACTTATATATGTTACAGTCAAAGCCAAACTATTGCTCGTTAGAAAATTATACATACCAAAACATCAGTAAATTTTATAACCTAAAACTTGTAAATTTCTAAATTTTACTGTCATTGCACATGTACAATGAGAACTCCCTAGAACTCTCTAGAATTTGTGAGTGCAATAAAAATATCAATAATTAAGGACAAGAAAAAATATATAATGAGAAACATATGTATGCAATATACACATATTATTAAAACAAACCCATATATACATACACAAACACGGCTCCAATGTGATTTGTCCTTTATTTTGTGCTTCTCCTGGTCTAGAACAGAGTGTAACATGAGCAGTAATGTAGGGAGGGATAGATGAGAACTTGGTACTTTAATGACTCTGTGACTGTGACTGGGTATGGTGCCAAAACTAGTGGTAATTATTTGTGTGTGTGTGTGTGTGTGTGTGTGCAGGTTCTCAAGATGCCGCGCATGACTTTGGAACTTTGAGAAAACACAAGGTAAGCTGTTTTGATGGAAATCAGTGTACAATCTCATCCAACATCCTTTGCTGGACATGGCAGATGCTCATGGTTTTAACCACCTTAAAGGTTGTATCAGTGATTCTGAGCAAATAGCGATTGTTCCCTAACAGGAGGTCTTTCCTCACAAAGTGTCCGCAGCTTGTCTCATGAGAGGACAGTGAATAACTCCGCTCACTCTCAGCCAACTAGCCGGCCAACCAGGAAGGTTCTGAGAAATATGCATTAACTGGTGTGACCCTACCTGTTTCCCAAAACACAACAGTGTTCCAACCAGTCAGAGGGCAGAACCGGGGTTCTGCCCCAGTTAGGTTACACGCTGGTGAAGGGGAGCGGCCGGCTGGCTGTGGTGTGTGTTCAGAGCGTTGTGTTTGTGTTCACAATCACTTAAAACAACCTATAAAGTGGCTCAACTGTGAAGAAAGATTTTGGGTTTTGAGTCAGATGCTTCTTAGCTGACACCAGAATTCATTAAAATGCCACATTTCATCTCTCATGAGGAGAGACCAGCTTTTTATTTTAAGGTTGAAGTTATTCTCCCTGCTGTCCTGTCCATCCCAGGACATCCCATAACCTTCTCCCCTACAGTAATACACCCTAAAAACTGACTTCGGTGGAAGCACAGTCACATTTTTCAGGGCTTACAGGCAGCTTGTGTTGTCCACTTCACAACAGTCCTGTCGTCCCGGTGATTCTCAAATAGAACCATGGCCATTCCTCATCCTCAGCCACTTCATTTTGAGGTCTCTCCAAACAGTGGTTGTGTAAAGCACATGTTCTTCTGCTTGCTAGAAGGTTTCTCCCTCTTTTCTAGGTGTCTCACATCCTGAATGTGGCCTTCGGGGTGGAAAATGTCTTTCCCGAGCTCTTCGTGTATAAAACCGTCAGTATTCAGGATCACCCCGACGTGGATTTGCTCTGTCACCTCCAGGAATGTTGCGCATTCATCCAGCAGGCTCACAGTGAGGTAGCACATTCATAAGTGAAATATCAAGGACTGTTCTAATCAACTGTTGAAAGGATTCTTGGATTTTGATTTATGATTTGGCACACAATAAATGTGCAATGTCCTGTTGAAGGTGAACCTCCACTCAAGTCCTTTGCAGCTGGTTTTCCTCCAGGATGGCTCTGAATTTAGCTCCATGTATCTATCAAGGCTGCTGTGAAGTGTTTAAGTGTTTCTCTAAACATGGCCAAAAATTCTCTAATCTGTGATTCTTCTAAAGGATCCACAACTGGTGACCTTTTTTGGTGCTAAACCAGAGTAGTGTCGACACATAACCGATGTATTTAATCAGTCCCTTCCTTAAATGCAAAGTGCATTGTGGGAAATCCCAGTGTTGTCTTCTGAGTTCTTGCAGTGGCTTCCTGGGACCTCAGTCGCCATTCTAGCTTACACAAGCCTCTCTGAAAAGAGCTCTCCTCGTTATTCTGAACAGAGTTGGGGAGTCGGTCAGACACACAGCTTTGTCTGAACATTCTCCTACAACTCACAAGTGTTGAGGTTTCCACCGAAGGTTGTGGTTAAAGCCCAGGAACAGAAACATTAACATATACCTCAAGTAGCTTGTTGCATATACACGCGTCACTGACGACACCGACATAACCAACCTCTCTTCCCTTCTGCTCATCAAAAATAGATGGACACTTTTGTTCATGTTTTATGAATGTGAATACAGGTTCGGTGTCATACAACCTTTTAGTAGCTCACCTTAACATGACACCACACACACACACGCACGTGCACGAGCGCAACCACGCACACAAAGAAATGGAGAGAGAGGCAGACAAAGGCAGACTGTCATTAAGCAGTCATTAGGGGTGTATGATTACTGGAAGCATCCATAATCAAGCTGATGATTCGCCAGAAGTCCACCTGGTTGGTAATGACCTTTAAATGGAGTGTATGGCAACGCTGTCTTTTTGGTTTAGAAATTCTAGTGGGAACAAACCTGCTGACGTATAATGAAAATATGAGGATGTATTATGGAAATGGCTTATAGACGTTTTTTAAGCTTTTGTTTTTCCTGTCCCCGTCACAGAAAGGCATTGTGTTGGTCCACTGCAACGCCGGCGTGTCCCGGGCACCGGCTGTGGTCATTGGCTACTTGATGTCATGTGATGGTCAGTCATTTGATGGTGCCCTTTCATTAGTGAAATCAGCTCATCCAGCCTCAGCACCCAACCATGGTTTTCTGGAACAACTGAGGAGCTTCAAACCTCAAACCATGAATGGATCCAAACACTAAACAACAAACAGAAAATATAAAACTGGGTTTTTGATGGAAAAATCTTGAAGTTATTGTTATTTAACACTGAAGGGAAACATCCCATTTGTATTATATTCAGCTTTCCAACTTTAGTTTTACCAACCTTGTATGAATTATAATCCGAGAAGAAAAAGGGGAAAATGGCATAAATCTCTCTGTAGCCTTTGGTTCGAGATAGAATTTTAGATATATCTGCGAGAAAATGGCACAACTGACTTGAAACTAAACTGTGCTGTTTTTTTCCTGTGTATTTTTTTCTTTGGAGAAAGCTCATCCTCTCTTCCTGTAACAGACAAACCTAAAACTCAACAGTATTTCCAATGATGAAAGAAGTTACTTTGATCATTAAACTCACGCTATGAATAACTAATGACTGCGTAGGTAAAATGTCCTGCTGGGTGCATGAAGGTAACGGGTGGTGTTATTAAGATAACCTGGTGGCTCTCAAGTAGAGAGGTGCTGAAAGGGTCATGGAAAGGGAAATGGAACCCCAACAGACTCGCTGATAAAGCTGCACTTTATGACGGAGACAACAGGAAACACAGTGACATCCATTGGAAATATTTCCAGTGAGCAATTCCCACAATGCAAACCTTATTTGGGCAAAGGCTCTGCTCTATATATGGAGCTGGGCCGAGTGGACTATTTAGTTGACTCAGTGATAAACTGAAATCCTTTGCGTCATTACATAATGAGTGCTTACCAGCTCGAAAAAATTGGGATGTGACTTTACTGATTAAAATACTCAATATTTCTTTGTTGATGCAATTTTATGCCCTTAATAATTAACTTGGTAATGAATAATTGATCATTTATGAAACATCAAGCTTCTCTTGTGCAAGCCTAAAGAATGATGCAATTATATTACTTTGCAGGGGAGCATCAGTTGTTGCATCATTATGGGATACAATGAGTGCCCTGAAAAGGGCACAGGAATCCTCACTTAACATTCAAGATTCAAGATTCAAGATTCAAGATTCAAGATTCAAGAGTACTTTATTGATCCCTTTAGGGGGTGTCCATCAGGGAAATTAGCATCTCCAAAGAAACGTACAGCACTGTACAAAATTTCCCACCACCATTACACCCCATTAAACCTATTAAAGATAATAAAAATATAATAAAATAAGAAATAAAATAGAATAAATTAAAAATAGAATATGAATATAAATATAAACCTATAAAAATGTTCCAGTCCTTCTGTTGGCCCTCCTCCCCCCCTGTGAGGAGTTGAACAGTCTGATGGCTCGGGGGATGAATGAGTTCCCCAGTCTGTTTGTCAGGCAGCCATACAACGTGGGACCTCCCTAAATAGTGCACTACCGGTACATAGGTAATAGTGAACAATGTCCACCAGTGGAAGTCCTGTCCAGCTTTGGATGCATGCACGTATGCCTGTAGCTTTTCTAAAGGATAAACTATGTGAAATACAGACATTGCTAGTGCCATATGGTACTTTTCTAAGTAACCTTTTTAGTGTTTAAAAAAACCTTTACCAAATTTGAGTTAGTTGGGCAACTTTATTAGTGAATTAGTCCCTTTTAAAAACCAGCTGCTATCTAAACTTTCTGGTTCTGTTTGGCTTGAGAGCGTCCCACTACTTAATTCCTTCCCTCCCCAGTTGGCGATGGTGGTGCTGTGTATCTGCTGGTCATGGGTTCTCCAATCACAGAGTGTGTGCGAGCATCACTAGTGACAGGTTTGACGTATTGTTTAGTATTATTTTAAACCATTTCCACACTTGTATGCCTCAGTAAGACTGGATCACCTCTCCTCACACTTCTTGTGTAAGAGCTACTGTGTTGTCTTCCATTTAAATACATTTGAAATAAGTTATTGTTTGAATGTATCTCACTGTTCAGTAGAATGGGCCTGAGTGCCTCCCTTGCATCATTTCCCTGGGTAAAATTCCCAGGGTGGCATTTTATGGCTAGTGTGTTTATATTGTACCAACACCACTTTTTAGAGAGTGACGCCCACCTCCTCCCCTCTTTGCCCCAGTCTGGGGTTGTTGGCAGGGACTGCTGGTACGGAAAAGCAGAGAGGTGTTTTTGTTGTTTGTTTGTTTGTTTTATTTCGGCAGCACAAGGTAGATTCCTGTTAGCTGTTTTTGTTCCTCAAAGCAAAGCAGCAGTTGGTTTCTGAGGGAGGAAGTCTTGGTGGAGAGCTGTTTATCTTACTATCTGTTTTCACTTTGTTGTCCTAGCTGAACCTTTGGGTCCCCCCTGTTTTGTTAAGGTGAAGCTGTGGAGGCAGGGCTGCAGGAATTGGACACAACTGTGCAGTTTCAGGCAGAAAGCAGGAGGCTGCGACAGGAACAGCCGACCTCCGTAGCTGGATTTACTGCTGAGCGCCCCCTTCCTGTCATAGTCCCCCATGTTCCTAATGCTGTGTCAATGTGACAGATGCTTGTATTTGTGTCCTGGCCCACAACATCCAAGAACAAGTCCAGGTTTAGTTCAGTGGCTTGAGGAGGTACCGGACTGAATAATCAGGCCTGCTGTCTGATTGAAAACATGGAGCGAAAGGTTCTGCCCTTGTGCTGAGCGGAAGGATCCAGCTAAGTTAATTGGCATGTTGGAAGGCCATTATGGTTGTTCCCACTCCTACGTAGCTTTGCAGGATAAAAACAGTCTGATGGGAACGTGAGGTTTTTTTAGGAGGCTATAGAGGGTGAGGTCACTCTGTTCCGTCAGTCTTCGGCCTCCACTGCTCAGTGATGAATCGTCCTCAGGCAGAGGCCAACTCACCTCACCCATCTGAACGGAATGAGGTGAGACCACTGTGAAACCAGCAGGAGCCCCTGGACCAGCTCACTCAGAGCGTTGCTTCCTCGCAGAGCTCTCGGCCACTCCTTAGAATCGCAGAAGCTGGGTTAACAGGGTTATTTCGCCCTGGTGGTGGTGAACATGTTGCTGTCTGCACACTCTGCATCAGTCTGGTCTAAAGTGTGGAAAAACTAGCCAAACCTTGGAAAGACATGTGCTCTCGCTGCTGCTCCCCCCTCTCCACCTGAATATGATAATCAAGATTCGCGGAAGGAGTAGATTCTTCTAAGCTAACAGCCAAGGCCACTGATGGAAGGATGGATGCCAGTAAAGATGGAATCTATATACAAAGTATATATACCAGAGTAGGACAGAGATACTGTATGTCGTCTCCTCTTCTCGCCTTCTCAGGCCACAAGCAACTGGATTTTTAAAAAGAAAATCTCAAAAAGATCTCTCAAAACTCGAGTTTCCAACTTGTCTTGGGCACAGTAAAATCTTGGTGAACTGCTTAAGTCTCATTTTGTCTTCAGAGTGAAGAATAATGCTTCTCTGTCCAGCCTGTACTCATTTCTCAACTGTTTACAATGCTGACATCGGCAGAACTGAAGAACCACCAAGACTCAAAGAGCTACTGTGAGAGCAGGGCTGTTGAACAAGCAGTAACTAGTTCAGTCACAGCTTTTGGCTCCACACTAAACCCTCTGGTACAGTTTGGCCTTTTGTTTAGGAACCTAAAACTAATAAATGGAATGTATGCGATATATCTGACTGAAGTGTTCCCCTGTATTTGTGTACTTGAGCAGTTGTAAATTTCCTGCTTCTGGTAGCGTTCGCCTGCCCTGTGAATGCACCGTCACAGCAAACGAGCCTTTAAATCACTCTCCTGATTATCGTTTCATTTCAATCTTTCACTTCATTTAATTGCTATAACTTCCCCGTCCAGGCCTGCTGATTTTAATCTTTAGTTTTCATTTTTCCAAGCTGGCGCCTGTTGTGGCTCTGCCGAGGCTGCTCCGTGACCTTAGCTCTTCTGTTTCTGCCCTGACCTGGAATACAGGCCTCTCACAGCCTTTGACCTGCTTCAACACGACTTCTATGCTAATAATTTGACTTCTTTGTTGTTATTTTGTGTGCAAAGATGTGATTTCCTTTAATATTTGCAAAACTCACTGACTTTTATGCCCCTTTTCTGCAGTATGAATTTAGATTCTTTACACACAAATCTCTTCCTGTGGATATCTTTAGAATATTTCCATCTTCAGTTGGAAAGCTGTGCATCAGCAGTCCCGTGTTGATGACCAGTCACACTGTGACACCCTACATCAAAAATTCAACGTAAGCTGAAAATGCAGTAGTAGCATGTAGATCGTCATGCACATGGCTGAACAAGCCATATTCAGGTTGGCATTATAGAATTATGATTATAGGACTCCAACAGGTTGATCTAGGTTGATCTGTAATAATCTTTAAAACACATTAACAACAGACAAACCTTACATCAATAAAGAACTGAAATAGCTTCTCTGAGCAGAGATTCCAGATGTTAATAATTCCCCAAAATGCTAAGACGTTCAGGGCCAGTCACCCTGAGGTCCTGGGGCTGGGAATGAACACTTATGAGGGTCATTGCTCATGTTTAGTCATGTAAGTGTTTCTCTTAACGTCTATGCCTCGTTGTCTTTATCCTCCAGGCTAAAATCTGTGGATATTAATGTTCTCTAAAAAAGTGAACCAAAGTAAACCATATGAGGGGACACACCTGTCCAAGATGTCCACCAGCCTCTTACACCATGACTCCAGCACTTTGCATGTTCTCAACACCTGACATTCACTCTGTCACTGACTTGTCAGCGACGCAATAAAAAAAAAAGCAAGTAAAGTCAAAGCTAATACCCCCTGGACGGCTGCTTCAACAGAACGTTATTAGAGCCGGATTGTGAGAACGGCGGGTGGCTGGTGGTGACACAGGTGTCTCACATCACTGTTGCAAGAGCAAAAACGTTCTAAAGCATGTCCATAAGAGACAAACAGAACAATGATGATTTCTATGAGTAAGCATTTGAAGGATAAATGTGGGGCCCAGATGTGTGGCGTGTCAGGCATTAGCGAAGAAGAGTGATGCCGAACACAACAGCAACGCACCCCTGAAAACATGTGTCACATATGTTACTAAACCAGGAAAAGCGCCGCTAATGGAAAGAATTGTATTTCTTCTGACGTTTGATAGACAGAACCGGTAACAGAGACCCTTTCTTCTTCTTAGAATCTTTAAACGTTAAATGGGTGACCCAGCCATTGCCTGTTAGGCTGTCATATGACCAAGAGAAAATGCTGACAAAGCAGAGAGGTCCGTGGCTGCTGATATCAGCTGTTGCGATCAAGTGCTACAAGCAACTGAAGCAATCTGTCCCCGTCATTAAAGACATCCACACTATATCTAATTTTGTCTTCCTTGTTAACAAAGCCATAAACACGTCACCTCCGGCCATAGCTGGGATTGCATTTTTCACACATGTGGGCCCCGAGGTCCTTTCCACATTCTGCTAACATTAAAATTCCAGCTGCAGCACGAAGATCAGTCAGAGGCAAAATAAATAAATAAATAAATAAAAATCACAAAGCTACATTCTGTTGACAGAAAAGTTTTGCTGAAGCAAAAAAAAAGAAAGAAAAGAATCTGTGTACTTGGAGAAATCTTGTGTACATAAGGTGGTGGTGGTGGTGTGTGTGTGTGTGTGTGTGTGTATGGGGGGGGGGGTAAAGGAGGAACTTGACACTGAGTCTAAATATGGTCTTTCACGTCAGCAGGGGGGCTGGCTGCAGCGTGCGGAGGTTTTCTGACATATTTCAGGCATTTTCATGAGAAATTATTCAGGAATAGACAGAATCGTCTCCGTTATACTGCTCTGAGGAGAATAGTGCTGCCGCAGAATAAACCGACAAATCGGAGCCCAGGGCCAGTCTTCAGAGCAGATTCTGAACTTGTTTTGGTGGACAAAGCTCAGTTTTGCCAAGGAAACCAGGGGAAGAAGCGCAGCCACGTTTAACGTTCCAGACTCCAGTTTCCTGCGCTTTTGTTGGAGGTTCCTCCTTCCTGCAGAGGGTTTTCACCCCCCTCCCGTTTCACTGCGTACGCGATGCTGTAAATACGCCTCACAGCGTCCTTTGGAGACGCGAAGTTGTCTGAAAGTCACTGGATTCCTGAGTGTTTTCGCGCTTTGGATAATTCTCTGATCTCCGAGAAGAGCTGGTGAGATGGAGACAAACAAATGACACCCTAAACGATCTTCTTTGTTTAATTAAAAAAGAACAGACAGTGAGGCTCAACTAGAATTTAAGGTCCGACCACATCAAAGGTGACATAGACGCCAGGTTCGCAGCTGAATCGGGGCTTTTTCTCCCCACCCCTCTAAATGACTGCAACGTTGTAATCGACAAAATGCAGACGTCTATTCTACTCGGGTTAGTTTTGACATGTCTGCTCATCTGCGAGTCAGAAGCTGACAGGGAGAACCGCGTTAAGCGGGCGCAGTTTCACCAACGCGCAAGACTCGGACGTCTCCAGGCAGGCGCATCAGAGAGAGAGCGCGTTGGCAGGCGGATACGGGCAGGGGCTGCTGCAGGGCAGGGCTCCAAGACTGCTGGGCACCTGGAGTCTGACCAAGCTGCTCCAGGTCATGGCGTGAGTGGAGTCCAACAGGTCAGAAGGGCAGAAGGTCAGAGTGTGGTGCCGGGGAGACAGCTTGGCTCTTTGCGGCAAGCAAATATGAGGCAGGAAGAGGGCACCCCGACAGGGAGGGTTACCCGGATACCCCTCGGTGCTGGTGCACCAAATCTGCTGGCAAGTTTCGCAGGGAAAAACCGCATCCTGGTGATCACGGCTCCCAGCGAATCAGACGGCTACTACCGGCTCATGATGTCCCTTCTGAAAGCAGACGTGTACTGTGAGCTAGCGGAGCGACATGTCATCCAGATCGTAATGTTCCATCAAGAAGGGGAGCTGGGGGCCAAGGTGCGGAGGATCACCACAGAGGGGAAGATTGTGGAGGAACCTCTGGACTCAGCGCTCATCCCCCGACTCATGAGCTTTCTCAAAATGGAGAAAGGTAAGTGGGGTGTCAAGAGGTCGCTCACAACAGAGATGTACCAGATGGATTTCTTTTCTAGTCCTGATCTGTAATCTGGTGACATACAGGTAAATTTGGGATGGTTCTACTTAAAAAGACCCTGCAGGTGGAGGAAAGGTACCCCTACCCTGTTAGGCTGGAGGCCATGTATGAGGCAATTGACCAGGCACCCATGAGGAAGCTGGAAAAGCGCCGACAGAAAGGATTTGTCCAGAAGTGTAAAGAAGCAGGTGTGGAGGGCCAGGTGGAAGAAGCCACACACACAGGTCTGTACACCTCTATGTAGTTTTACATATATTTATAGATGCATCTTAAAATATTTTTCCTGTAAAATGATAAAAACAAGGCTTGTAGGGTTTATTTTAATACACAAGGGCAACCAAATAATATGGATGTGACATTTCTGTCATTTTTTGATAATGTTTTCTTTGTCGACCCTACAAAAATAGATATAGCAGCAACTTTGACACCATGTGCCAAAGAGGGAAATAAATTATTTAATCTATTAATATTTGTTTTCTTTTTATGTTTGGGGTCAGCAGTTGTGCAGCAACCAGTGAGAAAAACAACAACCACAGCAGCTACACATGCAAAAACAACTTTACAAACAACAACAACAACGACTCTAGCTACAACTACAGAAACAACAACCACAACCAGAGCCACAACAACTGCCAAGCCCACCACGACCACCACCAGAAGAACCACCACAACCACCACCAAACAACCAACCACCACTGCTACAACACAGAGGCCCACCAGATCCCAGACTCCAGCCCCCCAACCCACTGCTCCTCCTAACGTAAACCAGGGAAGGAGGGAGAAGTACCCCATTAAAACCACCCTGGCTGGAAATGACCCAAAAGATGGGGATAACAGAAACCCCCACAGAGTACCGGCAACACGTAAACCACCCAGGACCAAATCCACGAGAAGAAAGATTGAAGGCAAAAAGGTGATCCATCTCATTGGTGTGAAATTAAAGTTTACTCTGTGTGTTTCTGGAAGAATTATTTTTGCAAAGTAAACAAGCATTTTATGGCGTGTAGACAGGAAAGAAAGCAAACCAGTTCAATTATCAGTTGTATTTATGTTTGTATTTCTGCAGACACTGACCAATGAACACGAGGAAAAGAATAAACCCATCAAACCAAACGTCAGTGATCCCGAGGAGACAGAAACCGTCACTGCCGCCACTCATGTCAAGCCGGGCAGGAAGAAGGACAAGACGAACAAAAAAATCGAGAAGGTCACCAAGAAAACGGATAACAGAGGGGGAAAGTTAGGGAAAGATGCCAAAATTGGTGCGAAGAAAGTAGGAAAGAATTCTTTTCCAGATCCCAAAAAAGAAGACTACCCAAAACCCACAAAGAAGCCTGTACCCCCTGCTAAAGACTCGCTACCCTTGTTCCTGGACCACTTCGAGAACAAGAGGCGGCTGCTGGTGAGAGAGCATCTCCTAATAAAGTTACTGTAGCTGCCTTCTACAAAAGATGGGCGTCAGTGCATTAGCCAAACTTGGGTCATGGTTCATGATAGCATGTAGCACAACATCACAGTGTAGCTCAATAATGCATCAGTCAAAAAAGACGTCAAGAGTTAGACAATAGCTGACAGAAGTTAGGTCTAAATTTGAAATTGGCTTACAGATTATGGAACATTTATAACCGTGGGATGCTGCTATTATGGTGTTTTCCTCATTAGATTGTTACTGTTGCATGATGCCTCTATTTACCAGTCACCAAACTCCAGTGTGCACTGTGTGTGTGTGTTTGTGTGTTTGTGTGTGTGTGTGTGTCCAGCTGATTACTTCTCCCAGTGAAGAGAATAAGATGTACGTCCAACAGAGAGATGAGTTCCTGGAGTCCGTGTGTGACATGGCCATCAGGAAAATCTCTATCATCACCATTTTTGGTTCACTGACAAACTCCACCATGAAAATTGACCATTACCAGCTGGGTGAGCACTTTCCACAGGCAGTACTCTTTAACACTTGAACTGTTCGACTATTACCTATACTTATTCTATTACAAAGCTGAGATATAATGGACATAGACCCTGGTCAAAACTAATGTTAATGTGAAAAGTTAGGGAAGTGGAAGATGACACAAAAATGACACCTATGCTAATATTTTGTATATGTAAATGTATACACATACGTCCTAATATCTAATAAGACTGTAGTTCATGCAAATATGCATCCAGTTGAGCTGTCTTGGCGCTTCATAGTGTGCCAGGTTGAAAGCAGCACCGCTGAGGTGATGTCACCCTCGACTCCACCCGGGTAACGTGGTTCCTCCACCCACAAGAGTCCGAATGACACTGGCTCCTCATTGTGGTTGGAGCAAGTTTCAAGCTCTTTCACGTTTAAGTTTGTTCGGAGTGTCTCTAATCTCAAGTTTTTCATTGCCAACATATTTATTAATTTAGCATGTTTTTAAACACAAAATTGCTGTTATAGTAACAACGGAAACCAAATAGACAGGCATGTTTATGCTATTGTGATGTAGTTAAGATTTAGTGTTTGTCAGGTAATGAGTTTTGTTTCAGCATTCAAGCAGCGTCACCAAACTAAGATGACGGACATTTCATGTTTTATATCTTGTGTTTTTTTTCTGAGGCATTTCAGAGAAACGTTCATGTAATTTCTTCAGTTGGGTGTACTAACAAATATGAAGATGTTCTTGTCACTGATGTCCAGAGAACGACAAGCTAATGAAGGGCATTCACCAAGAAGATACGCTGAACCAGGATCTGATCACAGAGCTGAGAAAAGAGTTCAGAATGGTCCATGATGACTTCTACATGGTCCTCACTGACACCGACATAAAAATTAAGGTAGGAATGACCTCATCTGCTCACCCACAAAACAACAAGGAGGTCTCGCTGCTGTGTGACTCTCACAGCCACACAAGCCTGGGGTGGCGCTGACCCTCAGCAACTTTACCATCTTTGGTGTAAATATTTAAGAAATCATCAAATGATTGAATTTGATCTGCATTCGTGATAACATTATCTGCATTACTTTCACATTTGGATGTATTCAAAGTTTCCTAAGGTGTGTACAGTGAACGGGGTGTGTTGTGTGATAGACTGGTAACTTGTCCTGGGTGCATCTACGTTGGTGACCACTGGGACCCAGAATAGAAATAAGGTAGTAGTTAAGCAATACATCACGACAGGCCACAGCATACACTCATTATATCACAGGTGTTCTATGTCAGGGCCTGTTGTGAGGTATTGCTTAAATGATGGATGGATGGATGGATGGATGGATGGATGGATGGATGGATGGATGGATGGATGGATGGATGGATGGATGGATGGATGGATGGACGGAGGTCTGAGTTTGAAGGGTAACTAACTAAAATACGGTACAATACTGGGTTAGAATAATGGAATGGATGTAAATTACAGCTTACAATTCATTTGTGCTGATATCAATGATCACTGAGTTCTTTGGTGCTTTGGGCATATGTATGTTGACAGCCGGCAGTGAACCGTGGACAGTGGACACTGGACCGTGGACAGTGGACACTGGACACTGGACCGTGGATAGTGGACAGTGGACAGTGAACAGTGTGGGATTAAAAGTCTGGGGGCTGAAACAGGAATGACCTAAAAACTGCTGAAAGCTGCTGATTATAAATAAATTCTCTCACATATAAAACATCATATTAAAGGGTAAAATTCTCCCATGGAAATATTGAAAAATATTTAAATTCAAAAAGGTAAACTTAAAAAAGGGACACAAGAAACATGAGAAGCACGAGGAAGTGAAGGGGAATAAATGAGGGAAAGTATGACAAATTCACAGGTGGCAGGAAATGACATCAGCACACAAGCTAACAGCTCCACCATGAAACGACTTCATCGTTACGTACATCCTCATGGCTGAACTGTTTGAAAGAGGAGTTTTGTGCCATTTACCCAACATAACCTCAAGAACGCAACAATACCTTCTTTGAAAGCTAGCTGCCTGAACAAAAGTTGTTTGTGTTTAAACTTGAACTGAATCAGCACAGAAAAGGACAACAACCTCATTACAAAACAAGGTCAAATTAAAACTTAATTACTGCACAAGTAGCCTCTAAACTAAATATTTAAAACCGTATAAACTCTCTTTGGCTTGCTTCCTGAATGCAATGACTGCATGTTATAAAAGACTGTGTAAGACTGTTTTTTTCAATATAACCTTTTTGACCTTCTTAATATTATGTAATATATAACCTTTGTATTTGGCGACATGTCGTTATCTTTGAATTAGGTGTTGGTTGAGAGTATAACTGCCATTTGTTTCCCGTTTTCCAAATTGCAGCAATCCTACGAGGTTCCCATCGCCATGAAGGCCATCTTTGACTACATCGACACCTTCTCTTCTCGCATTCGTGAGATGGAACAACAGAAGAGAGACGGCGTCCTCTGTAAGAAAGAGGATAAGCCCAGGTCATTGGAGAACTTCCTGTCCAGGTGAACTTCATCCACACCCCTCTCACAGCCTTTAAACCGATAAAATTCCCATTAAGCCACAAATGGGATGTGGAAGATGCCACAGACATTGTAAAACAACCAACCCTGTTATACTGAGTTGTGAAATCAAGGCTCCCTCCCACCAAACACAACCAGGACCTCAGGGCACTGCTATTTGGGTTATCTCTAACAGTGAAGACATGGGAATGTTTGTGTACCAGCAGTATTTTCTCTGTTACTCCTAAAACATCAGTCAAGGGTGTGTGTGTGATTGTAGGTTCCGTTGGAGACGCCGTCTGTTAATCATCTCCAGCCCAAGTGATGAAGAGTGGTCCTACCAGCAGCAGCTGTACTCCCTGAACAGCCAGGCCTGCAACCTGGGTATGAGACCGGTCTGATTGTGATGCTAGTTTGAGACAAATGATGCCATGTCTAGATTGAAATGATTTACAATTCAACTTAAACTGATTTCCATAGCATCTGTTACAGTCAAGATCGACTCTAGATGCTTTGCAGAAGTCCAAATAGTGGCAGGAATGACTGTTCTTCTAACAGGAGGAAACCTTGAGCCGGTAACGGAGGAGTGCAAAGGGAGATAAAGCAGGGGAGAAGGACAGAAGAGGGAGAACAAATGCATCATAAATGCAAAGACAAATGTGATGATTATGTGGTTTTTTTCGTTCTGAAAATGTGGATTAAACTAAAAAGCATGTGTGGGGGGGGGGGGGGGGGGGGGGGATCACTGGGGCCACTGCTTAACTCTGGAGTCAGTGATACCTTCTCATAGATAGAAAGGGAGGGAAAGAAGCACTAAACTACAGAAGAAAGGAAGGAATTAGCCTCTCATGGGCCTCTCCCTGGGGAGGAAGCTGGTAGGGGCCTGCTAGCTAAAGGCTCGGCCACCCTTTCTACATTCAAGCACGAGTAAACAGCACTGAAAGCAGAAAGGTCTGCTGGACTAATGTGGTGCTATCAACTTCTCCACATATCACAGGGCCTGGTCTGCGAGGGACTAGAAATCTGTGGCGTGAGGACTGTATTCATCCACCGTCATCAAAAACCTCTGTTGGAGCTTTAACTCTGCTCCAGCGTTCGGATTAAAGTTTTTTTCAACCTGCGTTTCTGCGTGTTTACCGAGTCTCTTCAGAGGAAACTTTTAATTCAGTTCATGTAATTAAAGATCACAGCAGAGCCACAGAGCAGGCTGATGGGCTAAAACACATTTCAAGAACACTTCAGTCAGATGGTCCGTGCTTTTACCTAATGGGCCGCTGTGGTTGTTGTTGTGGCAATACAGGCCTGAGGCACATCGCCATTCTGAAGTTGGTCGGCACCGAGCCGCTCCATATGGGTGGGGTGCTGGAACTGTACCCCATCAATGGTAAGAAATATCCTTTATAAGTGAAGCACACACTTCTGAGTGTTAAGTTCAAACAAATAATAGAGGCAAATTCAAACAGTAACAGAACTGAGTGCTGATTTGTATTTTCACTAAAATTAGATTTGTCCAAGATTATATTGTTTTATACTACGTGTCTTTATAAAGCAGCTCTTGTGAATAGTTTCAGAGCACTTCATCATCACTTTAGGTTTCTGACAGTCATGATGGGATGTTACTGTTCCTGTTAATGTTTAGATTCAGATACATATTGATCATAACAACATACGGTAAATCTTCCTTAAGATTAATTTATGTTGGGATGTTTTGTTCCCTCAGAATTGGAGGAACTCTTAACTCAGAAATTTATGTCCTCAAGACAATTATTTATTCATATACCTCCAACATCCTGCAAATTAAAGCACAGGCAATGCTGCATATGAACACCTAACTGTGGTCCCTCTTGAATCGTCCTAAATCTCTGCTCTCTGTAGGGAGCACAACTGTGGAACGAGAAGGTCTGTCAGGCATTCTGGTCAAAGACATGAGGAACTACTTCCAGATCAGCCCGGAGTATTTCTCCATGCTGCTGGTGGGGAAAGACGGGAACGTAAAGTCCTGGTACCCGTCCCCCATGTGGTCCATGGCCACTATCTATGACCTGGTGGATTCCATGCAGCTGCGTAGACAGGAAATGGCCATCCAGCAGTCACTGGGCATGCGCTGCCCTGAGTATGACTATGGCTACCATCAGCACGGATATGAACAAGGATATCAAGATGGTTATCACCAGGGATACGGTTATTAATGCCTCCATTTTGAGTCCTTTTATCCTACCTTTTGCCACCCTTCCCTGCCTTAGGGATACGGTTTAAAAGCTTCTTTAAAGCGTCAATACAATGTTGCCAATGTTTGACTAATTTTGTTTTATGACAAATGTGTGTGTACTAGCTTATATGTATGGATGTGTATGTACTCATAAGTGTGTATGTGTACATACTGTATACACAGCATATATGAGCGAGAGATACACACAAATGTACATGTTTTTTCTGTTAACTATTAAACACATTTGCTGCTGGTCTGGTCTGCTTCCTGTTTGACACAAACCCAGAACTTTCAGCTTCTCCTGCTAATATAACATCGATAATGGGATTCTGCATTAAAGAACACAACATCCTGTTGTTCTAGCAGGGCTGAGTGCCACCTCAATTGTTAGGTGGGTGTTGCTTCTTAGAAATACACTGATTTTGTTACAAGTATACAATTAAATTAATGTTTCACTGCTCATATTTACCAAATATCTGTATTTCAAGCCATTAAGAACATATAAACAAAATTCTATCAAAACATGAAATGATACATCTGTTCATTAAAGGTTGTATCAGTGATTGTGAACACAAACACAACAATCTCAAAACACACCACAGCCAGCCGGCCGCTCCCCTTCCCCAGCGTGTAACCTAACTGGGGCAGAACCCCGGTCCTGCCCTCTGACTGGTTGGAACACTGTTGTGTTTTGGGAAACCTGTAGGTTCACACCAGTTTATGCATGTTTCTCTGAGCCTTCTTGGACAGTAGTTGGCTGAAAGTGAGCGGAGCTATTCACCGGTTATTGGTCTGTTGCTCAGAATCACTGATACAGCCTATAACTCGTGTATCGCCAGTAATGATCCTCCCCATCGGATTTGTAGGATGTCTTGTGGCAGGCAGCTGATCCATCATTCATGGAGGACACCAATGAGTTTCCCTGTTTTCTAGTGGAAGATCAGCCTGCTGTAATAAGCAGTTCAACAATAAAACAATAGCAGCCTGTGGTTTACAATCAACACAGAAATGTTCTGCTTTGATAGGTCATGGCACATAAGAGGAATCTGTCACAGTAAAATCACAGTAAAATCACTGTCCCAAAAAAAAGAGTTCCAGTGCTACGAAAACTCCTCCTCAGATTCACTGTCTGTGTTGGTCTTCATCAGGAGCTCCAGCTCCTCTCCATCCTATGAGGAAAAAAAGACGTGATATAGGTATGTATGTGATACATGGCTTACAATAGAAGTCCACTTCATACCCCTCTGGACCTCTCTGATGCTTCTCTAATGATATCAAGTGGCTTTGCCTCATTCAGGTGCATGTCTGAGGCTTTACTGGCATTGTAGATAAAGATCGTCAGCAGGATGATGGGAGCATGGAGGAAGAAGCCCAGTGATGGATGGAAGTCAAAAAGGAACAGGGAGAGGACGGAAACCAGGACTGTGGTGATCTGGCCCGTCAGCACGTGGAACATGTTGTCTCTGAATTTCAAGATGAAAGCCACAGACAGCCCTAAAGCCGCTGGGGGAAACAAATCATCATTCATCAGTCATTTTCCTCACACACTTTAGCAAGAATTTCATTAATCAATTTAATCAGACAGCATCATGCATTTATTGACATCCTATCATGTGCCCATAAACAATAAAATAACATCCCTTCAAATTACAACAGTAATAATAGCGTCTTTATCATTTTGCCGCCATTTCTATACTTAAACTAGTCCATATATCAGTGTTGTGTTATATTCTCTAGTTGTGAATGTACACCAAGTACAGTCATTATGTGTCCAGTTTGCAAAAAAACATACAAAATAATTAACAAACTGAAGAAAGTGAGAAATGTCAGTACACCAGCACTGAACCTGTGACAGTAACAAAATGTAAAAATTGATATAACATATAATGTTAGGTTTTGAAGTATGTACTCCATATTATAATCCATAACATAATAATCTCACCCCTTTGAAACTAATTGCCAATGCCTGGACCACAATATAAACCAACAAATTAAATAAGATTTAAAATTTCGATCACTTTGTCACAATTTCCATTGGTTTTAATCCCATTTTCACTAATCTGTTTACAGGACAAAGTTCTCAAAATGACAATGAACTCTTTTTTCACGAGAAATCAAATAGTGATTCTACAAATTGTAGGTATTATAGCTATTTCCTGAGTTGTTGTGTAGCCAGACTGCAGAGAAAAATGGAGTGACTATCAGATCTAAATATGCAAACAATTAATCTACAGGCATTAAATACCAGTGAACACAAATATGGTTCATGGGTATTTCCAACCAGTTACTCAGCATCAGTACAGAGTTTGACACAACTATGAACCAAAAATGCAGTTAGCTCTGATTAGCAGATTAGACTCTTTCAAACCTTTGATGTTAGCTCAAGTCCTTGAGACAGGTATAGTCAGAAGGTGGTGCTAAAGCAAGCTAAATGGTATCACTGACAACAGGCTCCCCCTGCTCACTATCATCAGCTTGTTCAGTATACTTGCTAGCGTAGTGAATAATACACATCAACGTGATGGTCTGCCTAAACTGTGAAATAAAGGTTAACAGTCTAAGTTGTTTTAGTTACAGCGCTGGTATAACATATAGTGTAGTGTTGTTATAGCCAGCAGACATTACAAATGACGCACAGGGCCATACTTGGTGTTAAAGTGCCTAAATGTTGAACTAATCAAAATATTCCGACTAGTATATTGGATGTAAGCTATTTTGTCAGGCTTAAGTTGACTCACCGGTGACCAGTACCAGACTCAGGGAGTAAATGTTATGTCCATGAAGTAGTCCGCAGTGCTTGGTGAGGCCCCAAGCCTCACTGTTCAGCCCAAGAGTGAGACCATTGAACACAACACCAAAAACGTACCTGCCGGACCATATAACAAAACACTGATGTTAAAGTGGGCAAATGGATATAATTTTGAGCTTCAACCATTTTTATCTTTTTTTTTACACAAACATTCTTACAGTTTACTGTTCTGGATGAAGATATTCTCTGTCAATTGGTTTCCTTCTTTAAAGATCTTCTCCATGTAAATGTTGGCCATCGATGAAATGATGCACTGCACCAGGAGAAGGATGTGACCAGCACCTAAAGACCACACCTTCCCCACGGCCGTGTTCCTCCAGGTGTGTGCAGGCACGTTCGGCATCTGTGATTCACTGTTGGCAAAAGAAGACATTATTGAGGGATTGCTGTTGCTTATGTGTTTGCTGTAAAGCCAATGACAGAAAGAGGCGTTCAGTGGCACTCTGGCCTGGCCAATCAAAAGCATCAATGCCTTCATCAGCCGAGAACTGTTGACGCATTCAAACTACATGGGAACGTGCATTGTCACGTCCCTGTGGTCCTCCCACAATTCCCAGAATGCAGAAAGAAGCAGTCCTGCTCACGTTGTTGCCCTCTGACTGGTGAATAATCACTATATAAGGATGCCAAAAACCTAAGAAACATTATCATCATGACCATTACTATTAATGATCCAGGAAAAGAGAGACACGTGCATCCCAAAGCGAAGAGCTTCCTTAAACAGTTAGGGAAACAGAAAACAACCCTTATATGACAACCTATTGTTTCTTTGGTTCCTGTCTGAACTGACTAAAAGTGAAGTGAAGAGACTACTTTAAGGAGTGAGGCTGGCTTGTGTTTTTTTTTTCCCCTCACAGTTGACTGTTGCCAAATTAAACTCTAGCTTCTAGGCAACACTACGATGTCTGTCAGACTTATGCAGAGGCCCAGAGACTTGCTGTTACCTGTTGTTCTTCACCTGCTCTAGCTGCTGTGTGTAGACTAAACAAGAGTTGGAGGGGGTGGAGAGGGGGCTTGAATGGAGTCCCGGCACAGCCACAGCCCCCTGGCTGCTTCCTGGTCCCGTTGTTAGTGAAGCAATCGAAAGGAAGAGGATTACTAATGCGGCCCACTGAACCCAGGACAGGCGCCTCCTAGAGACAGGAGAAAAAAATGACATTGACAAGGGGGGTCCTGGAGATGACTGTGAGATACTGTGGAACCAGGAGTGCAGTCCGATTCACATCATAGTAAGGATGTCCCCGATCTGATCATGTGATTGGAAATTGGGGTTGATCAGGTAACTCCAAAGGACCGGAATCAGGTGCAAGATCTGCATCTCCAATGTATCAAAAATGTAAAGTTATGTCGTCTATAAGTCCATGTTGTAAACCCTACATGATTGCGGAAAGCAGAGGTGGTGCCTAGAAATACAGAGCTGACTATCGTCATTAAGGCTCTGTGGTGCATATTCGATATCGACGGGTAGGGGACGAGGTTTCTAGAACCATATATTTCTATGAGTGGGTGTGCTGCTCAGCAACGTGAAGGGCAGTGAGCTGAGCCATGAGCTGGCCCCTGGTAGGCTGGGAAAGCTCATAGGAAAAGCTGGCAAGCTCGGGAAAGTTAATCAAATGCCTAGAATGGGAATAAAAAATGGGCAGTAGCATACATATAGTCCAGTCCAGTCCATTAGTATTGAATTTTTCACCAGTTCCATGTACAAAGTTTCAACTTTCATTCCGTATGGAATCACTTACTTCAAAACAATTCGAAAAAGTACAGCTGTCGTAATGATGACAAAGTTGGAGAACAGCACAGCCATGGCCTTAAAAGATGGGAAAAAACAAAACTGGTTTAGAAATTAAACAGCACAAAACACAGAATATTAAACCAAGTAAGCTGTAAAAAGATCTCAAAATTTAACGTACAACAATTTATTAATGATAAATTAATCTAATTGTGCTAAGATTTAACCTATTTCACATTAATTAGATTAATATATATTTTGATTAATTGCTGAACAGGATTTAAAACAATACCCAAACTAATACCTCTGTAAAGATTTTACCTTTAACATTATTACATTAGGTGTGATGGAACAGCAACCTTTGTCTTTAATAAGAAGCAGCCCTGTAGTCAGTAGGATATTAAAGGTCTCGGGAATATTTGTAAATGATTGAATATATCTCTTACCCTGGCTGATAATGTTTGTTTTCTTTTTTTATGTGAAATGATGTGAAAATATTCAAATGTTACTAACAGGCTGCAGGTAAGTCATCACATAGAAGACGGTTAGGTTGTCGAGAAAGTAGAGGAAGGCAGGGACGGCCCACTTCAAGGAAATAAATAAGGACGCCCTGGAGGTAAAACTTAGATCTCGGAACGATCGTCCTTCTGAAGGAAGACAGAAAAAGAATGACAAGTTTTGTCACTCGCACACAGACACACACATACAGTGTGTCTTTACTGATTACCTCGGGCAATGACCCAGACTGACATAACCACACAGAAGAGCAGTTTCAGGAACTCAGCCAAGAGGTTGACGGATGCAGGGTGGAAATCATATTTGTTTTCTGCAAAGTGACCCAAAAGACACATATTTACCAACATGTTAACATTTCAGCAGAACAGTGTCCTGGTAGTGACATAGTTATTAATGTGTTACTAATTACTACTGTGAGTGTTTGGACTACATTTCTGGTAACTAGGAACATAAGGTGTCAGGTTCACAATTAAAGTATATTTGTTTTGTAATAATGTAATACAGTTATTATTTCTCAACCAAACAATCGTGTTTAACAGATTCTACCATTATTGACTCCCAGATGTCCTTTTTTGGATGGCAGGTGACTGGCCTAACAGGTTATGTTAACAACTGTTATGTCATGAGCTGCATATTCTCTGTTTGAATGAATATTCTGCCATCAATACGTAACTGTGGCTGCAAATATAGACCTGTGTCAATAAATGACTCGGGATATATTACGTTTTATCAGAGTTGGCATCTTAAGTTGGCAGAAGGGATAGTTAAGTGCAAACTGTGCCAAAGTACCATGAGAAAATCTTCGGCAATATTGATGGATAAAATAGAGCTGCCAGCTTCCTGATGGACTGTACACACTTATTGTGTGTGTACAGTCCCCAACAGTAACGGAGCCCCTTACTCTATGTCATATACACTCATGACTGCATTTATTTTGTGTTCAACACAATAGTGGTTGGTCTCTTCACTAGTGGTGAAACAGCATTCAGGGAGGAGGTTCATAGGGTTAGATGTGCAGTGTTCAGCAAACAACCTCAGGATTAACACCAGTAAAACTACACACCCATCATCGAGGACACTACCCTTCATGTTGTAGAACAAGATGAGAAACAGTCTAACTTGTTTATCCTGTCTCTTCAAAATGAAGGTATGAATTTAGCAGGTGTCACACAAAAAAAATGGACACAGTCGGTGTGTCTGTTTATTCTTTATCATTTTTTGGCTTTTACACACTGTTTCATAAATGCACTGGGGGTGTCACCAATTTCATTGTGCAATCCATTGTCTGGGTGAAACAAACTTAAATCTATGCATTAGAAGAGAAAAGGGTTTGTATTTTTAGGAATGCAGGAATGCATTAGTTTTCTCAGAAGGTAATGCTGTAATGCAGCACGTTTTCTTTAATAACAGCAACTTTGTAATTTGATCTGATTTTTTGCAACCGGCAGTAGAATAAACAGAAAAAAAAGTCGTTTACAGTTGTTTTAAAGTTCTAGAATATCATTTTACAATGTTTTACCTGCATTAGAGGAGAATCTGAGTAGAAGGAGACGACTGGTTCCCAACAATACATAGAACAATCCAAGGGCCAGAGTGGAGAGTGACAAGCAGGAGCACATCCTGGGACAGGAACAGCACACCATGGCTGGGACTTTGTCTGTGGATAATAGCCCCAGAATTGGTTGACGCTATATCAAATTATTCCACTAAGTAATTCACTAATTTGCCGTTTATCTTAAGCACAGACCACTGATCAGTCACAGGGGTTGAAGTTAAAAACACTGCTTTGTAGCTCATCTTGATTTATCACAACAAAGCATCCGAATTACAAATCTGCCTGTCAATCTCTTCTTTCACCACATCTAAGAGCCCATTTTGACACCGTCACTATCACTATCACGAGGAAACCTGCGTATCTTCACTTACAGCGGAATGTTAAAGGAGTATTAGTTTAAAGATGACCATCGTTGTTCCTGGTCGTCTCTGGTCTTCTTTTGCTTCCTACTCTTCCTCTTCTTCTTCTACTCCTGCCATTAAACTTAAGGAGTATAGCGCCACCTGCTGTATCGACGCAGCAGTTTCGGGTCACATTATACGAAACGTTCTTATAAAACCGGTTACTAAGAAAAACAAATTGAAATAATTTGTTTTTCTGAACCACGTAAAAGAGGGATAATTCACATTTCTACATTCGATGCAGTTAATATAAAAATTTACTTATAAGAATAATGGCATTGGCAACAGATTAATTTAGGTTGTCAATGCTGTAAAACGTGAATATGCTAAAATTGTGAATGTGAATTCATTAATATACATATATATAGCTAGTTAACTATTTTAAGTAAAATCACACATAGCAGGGTAATAGCCCAATTCATGGTAGAAAGTGAATTTATGTGGAGAAAGTGTATTTCCTATATATTATTAGTAAGATTGAAAATTTCTTTTCCTAGATGAGGAGGGATTTCCCATAATTCAACCTTGATTGCTGTAGTTGGTCTTGACCTCCTTGCATTACGTACCTCAGTGTCAGTGGCTGCAAGATTATAAATAAAACAACCATAATCTAGTGTTGACGTTGTGAGTCTATCAACTCCCTATTCTTGCCAAACTCTCTTATGAATCTTCTGTACTGTATACTTTTATTCAAACACATACTCTATTTCTTGATATTGCATTGCGGTGCAGTGTTTATCACTATCGCCTCACAGCAAGAAGCTTCCGTGACTGAATCTCCAGGATCTCTGTGGAGTTTGCTCATTCTCTCGTGTCTGTAGGTTCTTTCCAGGTACTCTGACTTCCTCCCACACCAAATACAAGCATTTGAGTGAATCTGAAACTTGAAATTGACCTGAGGTATCACAGCTATGTGAATGGTTGTTTGTCTTTGAATATCTGCAAGGTCATTTTCTGTTAAATCAGTGGGTCTCTAATTCCCTGGTACTGTATGATCTTTTCTTGTGTAGGCACAACAGCTTCAAGAATTTATCACAATAAAATAACAGGTATTTTTCAGATGTTTTTCTCTGGTTTCTGTCTCTTGACTACATGGTTCCATCCAGCTTTCATTAATGGACTATTTAGTAAACTTATCTACAACTGTAATCATTTCATTTTAAATAACCATACTTTGTTTTAACCCCATTCTTTCATATTTATATTTCCTGTTGAACTGCAGAATTTCCTCCAGAAGGTCCTTAAATCTTCTCACCACAGTAAGTAGGGGACTGTAGATGTACTGGAGATTCCTCAGCATGTATCAAAATTAACTTGGGAATCTTGAGTTTTATGTTTTTGTAGGATGATTTTGTTTTCAACCCAATAACATGACTAACAACGAACACTGAGGTGGATTCTGCTAAAACAGTACAAATACACTGAGAGATAACGGTCATTGCCCTTAATGTTTAAACACTGTGTGTGTGTGTGTGTGTGTGTGTGTGTGTGTGTGTGCGTGTGTGTGTGTGTGTGTGTGTGTGTGTGTTTAAGTAGTAGATAAAGAAGAGTGGATCATTCTGTCACATCACAGTTTCTTCTCTTGTGAAACAGAGCAGATTAAGTCTCTGGGACTGATCCCAGACATGAGTCTTGGTTCCAGGGCCGGAGTGCGTCATCTACTGTCTTTCCTGGTTTTTCTGACTGCCTATCATGTCAAAGGAGACCAGGTTATATCCAAGGAGAGACGCTATTATATTGCAGCAGTTGAAATAGACTGGGACTACTCTGGGAATACCACACACAGGTAGGCTTCTGGTAGGCTTTCCCTAAATAGATAGAGAGGTTGATACAACTGTAAAAACAATTGGGTAAATAGTAGCTTCAGTGATGTAAACTACAATATACCTCACCAGCCTGCTTGGTTGGACAGTGAGAGATCAAAGGTGTCTGCATGTTACACAGAGTTTAGCTTTTATAGAGAAAGAGCAAAGAAAATCCAGATAGGAGGGCCACCTGAAAGTAGTGCAGAAAGGAACCCAAGAACTGCACTCACAGAATGTGATGGTCCAGAGCCGGAGGCATTGGAGGGTAAAGAAGGCCTAGGTGCTGCAGCAATGCAGGAAGCTCTGTGGGGTTCAGTTGGTATGGTAACTACAGAGGCCCTGAGTAATCTAGCATTTGCAAGGGCCAAGTGAGCTGAGCCAAAATTAGTGCCCAGGGTTAGCAAAGGGTAGCATCAGCATCGTTGCCAGCAGCTAGCCGACACCAGAAATTACTTAGGACCCTGGTCCAATGCAGACTGTAGAAACTGTCTGAGCTTGGAACCAATGCTTTGTAGCTTCCTGTTATCAAAAACTGAAACAAGTTTAACTCAAACAAACACTGGAACAAGAAGTACTTTTACTCTACTATGTTTATGCCAGTACTGAATCAAAGAGCTGAATGGCTGTCACTGGGTAGTTTGGATGGCTGTTCCAGCCTCAGAAAGATGGCGTCTTTGACCGTTCTTTCAAACCATCTGTCTTCTCTGGCTGAAACTTTCACTTTGCATCCTAAAGTTAGAGAATGTTGAGCTCCAAAGTCCACCCGGTGGCAGCCAGATCATGTAGGTCTAAACCTGAGTATGTGGTCACCCCTGTTTAACATTACTGTATCACTATGTCCAAGATCTCAGAGCTACCGTACTTAATCTCGTATTAAGCAAAACATTATATTACTCCTTGGGTGTTACAATAAATTCCATCCCCCCTGGTTTGGTATGGCAGAAAACGATGCTCTCAGCAACATATTATGATGATTTTGATTCCTCTTTTGCATAGTGATCAGTGATCATATTTCTTACTCGTTTTTCAGGTTTTCTCCCACCTATAAAAAAGTGGTGTTTCGAGAGTATGACAAAGATTTCAAACAACCTAAGAGTCGTCCCCCATGGTTAGGTAAGTTAGTATTTGTGGTTTTAGGTTTAAGACACATTTTTTCATCTGTGGTAACTAATAACATCCTTTTAATTAGAAGTAACTCTAGGCAAAACGGCTGCCACAGTATGACCCAATATGTAGTATGCATAAAACATATGTACCTTCTTTTGCAGGGCTTCTCGGGCCCACTCTGAGGGCCGAGGAGGGGGAGATAATTGTTGTCACTTTCAGAAACCTGGCTACTAAGCCATACAGTATCCACCCACATGGGGTGGCTTATGGAAAACAGTCTGAGGGTACGTGCCCAGTCTGGCATCAGTGGTTGATCAAGCCGCTCGACTGCTGGAGACAGTTTGTATGCAGATGATGTAATTCAATGAAAGACTTACCCAACATCAGCCTGCCCGAATAAACAGCCGTGTTTGTCTTTTCTTAAAATATTAACCAGCAGCTAGAGTTAGATTTTAGGAAACTGCTGTCCATTTTTATTTTCAATGGAAATATATTGTGCATGAATAAAGATAATCACTTGATAGATTAGCATCTCTTCATTAGGAAATTCCTTTGTTGTTGACCTTCCACATAATATTCCATCTCAAACTGACTGTTTTCATTGTGTTCCAGGCGCAAACTACTTTGACAATACATCACAAAAAGAAAAAGAGGATGATGTAGTGTGGCCAAACAGTGAGCACGTGTACTACTGGGAGATAACATCGGATGTTTCTCCACAGCAAAATGACCCCACCTGCCTCACCTATACCTACATCTCCCACAAAGACGTTGTAGAGGACTACAACTCTGGGCTGATTGGCGCCTTACTCGTTTGCAAATCTGGTGAGATGCAGAACCATTTTCAGCTCAGTTGGATGGGTCCTGCTCCAACTGAGATCTGAACATTGTTCTTCAACTGTGTCTGCAGGCAGTCTGGACGAGTCAGGTAGACAGATTGGCATCTACCATGAGTATGTGTTCTTGTTTGGAGTTTTCAATGAGAATGAAAGCAAGTTCAAGCAAAATGACCCGGCTTCAGTTGATCACATCAAGTACACGATCAATGGATTCACAGAGGGATCTTTGCCAGGTCAGTATGCCCAGCCTTTACCTGCCAGCCTGCCTACCTGCCTACCTGCCTGCCTGCCTACCTGCCTACCTGCCTGCCTGCCTACCTGCCTACCTAAATTGTTCTTTCATTTTAGATGTCAGTATATGCACATATGCTCCTGTGAGTCTACATCTGGTTGGTATGAGTTCAGACCCTGAAGTGTTTTCTGTGCATATCAATGGACAAGTGCTGCAGCAGAATGGACATAAAATGTCCTCGGTGGGTCTGATCAGTGGCTCCTCCACTACCGTCAGCATGGTAGCGGTTCACACAGGTCGCTGGCTGCTGTCCTCACAAATTATGAAACACATTCAAGGTAAGTCGTTGTTTAACATGGGTATGGGATTTCCTGTCTTTGAAATTAATTCCATGTCTGTATCCTTGCAGGTAAAATGTATGGCTTTGTAAATATGGAAATATGTGATGGGTTCAAAGCCCCTCAACGAACTTTAACCCGGGAACAACGAAAGAACAGCAGGGAGTGGACTTACTACATCGCTGCTGAAGAAATAGTTTGGAACTACGCACCCAATGAGCCTGCTCACATCGATCAGTAAGCAGCATTTACAGCAACCAACCAGCAGGAATCACCTGGTTATTATTGTCTAGCTTTATCAAGTATGAAGAATATTGATGACTCAACAAATTAGAGAAGGCAGGGATACCACTGACAACATCTGGGTAGTTGGCTTTCACTGTTCTTTGGTAGTTGGACGGAGGTGTGTGATAGTGTTGTTAGAGTGATGTTTAGATTTAGCTAAGCAAACACATTGCAAGGTTAATTTATATCAAGTTAAACTTTGATGTCATCGCCTGTCACAATTAAATGTCCCTGAAAATAACTTGTTAGTTGCTCATGATGGTGGGCCCATGGCTAGATCTAACAAAGTCTAACAGAGCAGGCTGGTCTTCTATGAGATCTTTAAGTCCATTCACAAAGACATTGAAAAGGATTTCTGTGTTCCAGCCAGGATCTACTGCCTAGGTCTGAAAATCAGTAGTCTAGTAGCCTAGCCTGCTTTCCTCTTGTTCCATTAAATATTTGTTTACGTTGTTGTACTGTCTGTGGGAGAAATATGGGCAGATTTATTACGTTTTCTGTAGGGAAGTGGGCTGAGAAACAGAGGGTTCCAGTCCAAGCCCCATTGTGAATAAAACATACCAGGCGTTGTGGTAGCAAGGGAAGGTGCCGGACACCCTCAGAGCACTGCCGAGGTACCCTTGAGCATGGTACCAAATCCCCAAATGCTCACTCTGCGATGAGCTGGCAACTCATTCGGAGGTGTACCCTGCCTTTGCCCATATGCAGCTGGGATAGACTCCAGCACCCTCCCCACGACCTTTGAAAGGGATAAAGGGGTCAAGGAAAAAGACTTTATGGCTGCATTGAGTAGTTTGATAATCTGAAACATTTGTGACATGTGACAAAAAAGAACGCAGGAAAGGGCAGTAAATCAAGAAAGACTACCGTAGTTTTTTTTGGGAGGGGGGGGGGGGGTAAAAAACAAAAATAGATAGCTTTAAAAAGATGAACTATCTGCTCAACAACAGATTGGCTACAGAACAAATGGAAAGCATAAAAATTACACTGATCAATGGAGCTCTACCAGTAAAATGATAAAAAAAGGTTAGGTTATAAAAAATAGTGAAATATATGATGGATAATTTCTGATTCTTTGGTTGTATCTGAAGGAAACTGTAAACTCTGTTTAAATTCTACTTCCTTACCTATCTTATAGGAACATTAAAAACCTTTTGATTTTATTTCGTAGAGACTACAAGCTACAGTACCTAAGACAATCTTCCACAAGGATCGGTGGGAAATACAAGAAAGCTGTCTACACACTTTACACAAATGAGTCGTTCACAGAACAGGTGCATAAAAAGCAAAGAAAAGATGAACTGGGAATCTTGGGTCCAGTGATCAGAGCACAAATCAGAGATGTCATCAAGGTAAAATCAGCTTTTCAGGTACCTCAGTTGTGTGTCTCACACACTGTGAGATAAATAACTGCTTTAAACATGTATTGTATCAAATCAGTTACAACTGAGAAATAAGTTACTACATGAATACCCTCTGGTAATTATCATGCAAACAAACCTAACCCTGCCTTTTACAGATTGTATTCAAGAACAAGGCTACGAGACCCTACAGCATCTACCCACATGGACTGACAATAGAGAAGTCAGAGGAAGGCGTCAACTACCCACCAGGAAGTATTACATCTGTCCTTACTTATATATACAGTATATATGTATATACTGGTATATGTGTGTATGTGTGTGTGTGGGGGGGGGTCAATGCACGTAGATTGTGTGTGATGTGTTTGCTTTTTTCCCCCCAGGTAATCACTCCCACAGTGTCCAGCCAGGTGAGACGCATACCTATACATGGAAAGTGGTAGAAGAAGATGAGCCTCTGGACGATGACGCTCGCTGTCTAACACGGCTGTACCACAGCGCCGTCGACACACCACGGGACATTGCTTCAGGACTGATAGGACCACTGCTTATCTGCAAGAGTGAGTCTCTCAATGTCAGAAATGTGCAGGTAAGGATCTGTCATTGAGCTGTTAATTTAATAGCTATTTGTAAAAATTGTAGTTATCTTATAGTTACACGAATTCTACTAATTCTACCACTAGTAATAGTTTGGATCTTTATAATAAATAATCTGCACCTCCCAGTAATAAAAAATAAATCTTTAGTAGTAGTCATTGTGGATAAATCACAACAGCAGAGAGTTCCAGATGTGAGGAGAACTCCAATGAAAGTTGGGATTTGTCACAGATGAGTTGTTCTTGGTCAGAAAGGTCGTCTCACCAGCACCGATAGGATGATGTCCATTTCAAAAAATTCTTTAAAAACACCCTCTTCCTGTTCCACAGGTGCAGGGATTCTGCAGAACTGACTAATGCGGTCAACAATGAAAAGACATATACAGAAACCCATTTTCACTCATTTTTTTCTAGCTGAGAGCAGACAAGGAGCAGCACGCCATGTTTGCAGTCTTTGACGAGAACATGAGTTGGTACCTCGATGACAACATCCGTTACCGCTGTGAACATTCTAAAGTCAACAAGGCAGATCCCGACTTCTATAAATCCAACGTCATGCACTGTATGTTAGAATGCTTAGAACAAATTAGGCGTATCTTACTCAATTGTGGTCAGAGTTGTAACACTTTTGCAACTGCGTAACATTTGTTTTAATCTCCTCTCAGCGATCAATGGTTATGTGTTTGAGAGCAGCCCAGTCTTGGGTTTCTGCAATGGTGAGGTTGCTACGTGGCACGTGTCTAGCGTTGGAGCACAGGACTACATTCAGACAGCTACATTTTATGGCCACACGTTTGAGCTGAACGAGCGGACGGAGGACTTTCTCAGCCTCTACCCCATGACTGGAGAGACCATCAGCATGAACATGGATAACATAGGTCAGTCCAAGCTCAAAATGGCTTTTTACATTGCTCTTCCTTTTGATAGTGAGGATTTGATTTTAAGATATTTTATAGCTCTGATTTACTCATTTATTTGTGAATGAATAAATGAAACAGGTGTCTGGCTCCTGGCTTCCCTTAATTCACATGGGACCACCAAAGGAATGCGTGTGAAGTTTCAGGATGTGGAATGCTACCGTGACTACCAGTATGAGTATGATGATTCGACAAACGTGGAGTTCAATGTCTGGAACCCTCTGAGTTTAGACACAATCCAGGAAAATGAGAAGCCAATTTTGGTGGAAAACAAAAATGGGGAATTTGATAGCTACACAGAGGATTTGGCAAATGAATTAGGCCTCAGGTCCCTGAAACAGCAGTCCAATGGCTCGGATGTGGAGCAACTGGACCTCTCTTTCCTCGACTACGAAGTTGTGGATGTGTCAAATGAAACGCAGATTAATTTCACAAAGACTAAAAATGACAATTTTGCTGCAGAGATAAATGGACTAAATGACACCTCAATCTCAAATAGGCTGGATGTACAAAACCTTACAGGTGCTGATTTACTTAACCAACAAATCAATTGGAACTCAACAGTGATGCAGAACAACAGCACATTAGCATTTTTAAACCATTCTGTAAATGAAATTCAAAAGCTATGGAATCACAGCCCACAGACAAAAAACACTTTTTCTGTAATTGACACAGATCTTGAGGCTGCAGCCACAGTCAACAATACTTCGGCATTATCTGTAGATACAAATTACTCGAAAGAGATAACCAATCTTGCAGGGACCTTACAAGGGAAGAATCTCACTGCTTCGGACAGCAATGTCACCTCTGTTTCACGCATCAACATGCCAGCAACCAGAATCCCGAGTTGCTTGTCTGTTTCCAAGGCTCATGTTGGGAAAAACAACAGCAGTGATGGAACCAATTCATCCACTCTGGAGGCACACGGCCCTTACTTAAATTCATCTGGAAAGGTGAACCCATTCATTAGCAAATCTGGAAATGTGGCAGCTGTTTTGCTCAAAAATGGCTCTGTAACAGTAAAATTACCAATGTCAAAAGAAGAGCTGGACAATACGTCTCTGAAAAACCCCTCCAACAAGACATCAGCTTCTTCAAGTACTCCATCTGTTTCCACTAATGATATAATGACAAGCAGTTCTAAAGAACTTAGTTCCTCAGAAAGCAGCAAAGAAGTCTTTATATATGTTAAAGATAAAAAAGCAGGTCTTATTAAAACCACCTCGGTGAAGACATCAGGCCACAACTGGACATATGATGGAACTCACAAAATAGTATCTGCAGAAATTCCCGATGATATGAAAAAATATTTTGAAATGTCTCCGCAAACAAACAAAAAAAAGACAAGGAAGGTGAATCGCCCACACAGGCCACAGAAAGGTCACGGGATGAAAACCAAAAGGAGGAAGGAATACAAACCCCAGCCGAGGAGCGGGTTACCGCTCTCCCCACGAGGATTCAATCCACTCATGTCTCCACGGGGGGCCAGACCACAGGGACTGCAGCCTGTAAACAATGATGAGACACTCATCAACATGCCTGTAGTCATTGGAGTTCCTCGACCTGATTTTAGTGACTATGAGTTGTATCTTCCTGGGGATGAACCTGACCACCTCGATGTGGATCAGCGGAATGTGAAAGCTAACGAATACGAGTATGTAAACTACAAGGACCCCTACAGAAGTAATGAAGATGCCAAGAATTTGCACCTGCATCAGACAAGGAAATACTTGGAAAACAGAGACAAAGATGTTAGAACTTATTTTATTGCTGCTGAGGAAGTTCAGTGGGACTATGCTGGCTATGGACAGAGGTAAATTGAGTTTGAAATTTACATTTACATTTAGTAGATAAATGTATAGAGCAGTTACTCATAATAATATGGCATCCCTTCTCACAGGAGACGTGAAAGGCCAGGGCAAAACATCAGACACACTAAGTTCATCAAAGTGGTCTTCCGACTGTACTTGGACAGCAGTTTTAGGACACCGGAAGTTCGCGGAGAGGTAGATGAGCACCTGGGCATTCTGGGACCAGTCATCAAGGCAGAAGTTGGACAAACTATAATGGTATGACTCTTCTGGGCTACACTGAGGGCAGTTGAAAATGTATCGTTTGACTGGAACATGTAGCTGTTTTAAATATTAAGGCTATATTTGATTTCAGCAACAGGTGCATAATTAGGCTTTAAAGTCTCAGTCAGAGAGCATCAAAGGCTTCATTAAGCCCATTCATTTCTGAAAAGGCCTCAGATTGGTACTGCTAAAGCTATGGTATAAAACCAAATAGTCCATTTTAAATGGACTAATAAATACACAATGCAGAAGCAGCACTTTGTGGAGCCAAGGGAAGTTTGAACCCAAAGACTTCTTGGCTGGGAGCAGTAACCCCCCCCACCCCCCACAGGAGGTTGAGGTTGTTGCCATGGTGTAACACCCTCTGGCTTCATGAAACAAACAAATGCAGAGTTCTGTTGATCTTTTTAGTTTCTCTTCTGAACTACATTATTAACTACTTCATGTTTCCTTTTGCTTTGCAGGTGGTGTTCAAGAACAATGCCAGCCGTCCATTCTCCTTACACCCAAACGGGGTTTCGTACTCTAAGCAGACGGAGGGTTTGTCTTATGAAGATGGCTCTAATTACTGGTATAAGTACGACAATGAAGTTCAACCCGGGGCCACCTTTACCTACATATGGAATGTAAACCCCATGGTTGGACCAACATCAGATGAGTCTAACTGTCGAACGTGGGCCTACTATTCAGGTGTAAATCCTGTAAGTGCTTGAAAATCATAATTACTGTAATATTAAAAGCACAATAAAGCATCGTCTAAATTAAATTTGCACATAAAAGGTTCCCGCCAGTATTTGCTATAACTTTGCCATATCAATACAGACATATTCTATCAGGATGTCATTTATTTACATTATCTAAAACATAAAGAATAATCATTCTAAACTGAATGTATGCTGTCCCTTAGGAAAGGGACATCCACTCTGGCTTGATTGGTCCTTTACTAGTGTGTCAAAAAGGAACCCTGAATCAAGAACTGACAAACACGAGAGAGTTCATGCTGCTTTTCATGACGTTCGATGAATCTCAGAGCTGGTACTTTGACAGGAATCGTGAGATCATGCTGAGGAGAAGCTGGAGGAAAGTTATGGACCCTGACATCATGGAGAACCTTAAATTCCACTGTAATTTAACCTACACAATAAACATACCTCAAAGAATTTTGATATGACTGCTAACTAACTGTGCAATCTTCTGTCTGCTGTATTCCAAGCCATCAATGGCATTATATACAATCTGAAGGGCCTCAGGATGTACACCAACCAGCTTGTGTCCTGGCACCTGATCAACATGGGCTCTCCCAAAGACTTCAACAGTGTCCACTTCCATGGACAGACATTCCTTCATAAGAAGAAGACCACAAGTTACAGACAAGCCGTCTACCCACTGTTGCCTGGTTGGTCTAAACTCTGATTTTGCTTTCACATTTTTCGAGTCAACCCTTTTGTTTTTATCGACATTTCCGCTGACTTTTCACAGTAGTAGCAGTGAAATGACAAAATGTCCTTGCAGGTAGTTTTGCAACTCTAGAAATGTATCCATCCAAACCTGGTCTATGGCAGCTGGAAACAGAAGTTGGAATTAACCAGGAAAAGGGCATGCAGACCCTTTTCTTGGTTCTAGCTGATGGTAACAAAAAACTACATAGTATTTATGTTTTGTTGTGATTTGTTTTTCATTGTTGAGCACAATGAGTTTAACATTTATATTCTTGCAGACTGTTATCATCCACTGGGTCTGGAGTCAGGCAGCGTAAAAGATGACCAGATTACAGCAATCAACACTAGAGGTAGACAAGCCCCAACAGGTTAACCCCCCAGCCCAGCCACCCCATGTCCAGAATAAATCTGTTTGTGTTGCATCATCTCTGATTACTGCAAGAATTGAGATCTATACATCCATATTCAAAGGATACTGGGAGCCACACCTTGCCAGGCTGCATAATCAGGGGAAATATAATGCATGGAGCACAGATCAGAACTACAGCTGGATTCAGGTATGGGTGTATGTGTATGTATATGCGTGTAAGTGAATGTACCAAAATGTGCATTCTACTAGAAAAAGATCTTTAACAGCCTCTTTGAGGATTTAGACTCAGTTTTATGGCTGAGATTAGAATTGGGTTTACCTTAAAGTCAGGGTTATAGTTTGGGGCTTAGTTGGGAAGGTTAGCCTAGTGGGCTGGAGAGAAATGAGTGTGTGTGGGTGATGCAAATTTATTAGATATGAAACTTCTTCAACAGGTCGACTTTCAGAGGCCGGTGGTCATCAGCCAGGTGGCCACTCAGGGAGCCAAACAGTTCTTCCAGGCCCAGTATGTCAGCAGTTACTACATCTCTTACAGCAACGACCGCCGCAGCTGGAGTTTCTACAAGGGAGACAGCAGGGACGACATTAAGGTAGAAAGGGTTTGACTGATGCAAGTGGGGTGTGTCATCTTCTCAACACTACTTTTTTATGACTAGGTATTCACTGGCAACAACAACCCCTACGACGTGAAGAAAAATACTTTCTTTCCTCCTCTGATTGGCCGATTCATTAGGTTCCACCCTCTCAAATGGTACAACAAGGCTACACTCCGCATGGACTTCTACGGCTGTGAGCTTGATGGTAAGCTGTCTCCATGTGATGTTCTCAAGGTGGTACAAAGATGAACCACCGCACTAGCCTAAGTGGAAAAATGTGGTTTAAAGGTTCTTCTACTTGTATAATGCATAACATTACAAAAATGTCCTTGCATGTTAATCTGTCCTCAATGTAAATGTTGGGTTTAGGTTGCTCAGTGCCACTGGGGATGGAGAGTGGTCTGATAGAAGACCATCAGATCACAGCCAGCTCCACAGCGTCTAAATGGTACTCAGGAACCTGGAGACCATTTCTGGGACGCCTCAACAAAGAGGGCACCATCAATGCATGGCAGGCAAAGGTAAACACATTCATACTGACATAGTAGCTGAATATGAAACATCTGAGTTCCAAATGAATAGAAGAGATGAACAGAACAGTTTCAATATTCTTGAAACCAAATTTAAATGATTGGCAGTCCCTGCATTTGTATCAACTTGATATAGATTCCATTTTCTTAGCATGTAAAAGCCAAAGTTCACATAAAGGAGGCAATAAATAGCAGAATATGTTCATAGCTACGTAAACTTAACTTTATCTGTGATAAGTTATGGTTTTGAAAAGCTCAATAAGAAGCTTTTAGCATTTAGATCTCGAAACAGTGCAACACTTTAATCAAAACACAACTGTGTAAATTCATGTTGGAAATGTGATGACATACAGGATGTAACTGGAATTAGACCCCAAGTACCCTGTAAGTACAGTAAACACAAGTATTACAGATGCTAGAAAAGGAAATATTCTTTGTAGGTTCACTATATTTTATCAACGTCACCTATGCTAGACTTTGTTCTGGGCATCTCCAATGTCTTTATGTACCCTACAGATAAAGACAGTCACAAATGGAACATGAAGATGTACATGTAATATACGCCTCACTTTTAGTTTTAGTAGTAAAAACTTCCATTAAAATCCATTTTTTGGCAGTCACTCAAACAAGTTCTGTCTGTATACATTTTCAAACCATAGCAACTTCCCACACGTGGGCTCTGTCTTTGCAGTATAATGACATGGACCAGTGGCTTCAGGTAGAGCTGACACAGGTTAAAAAGATCACCGGGATTGTAACACAAGGAGCCAAGTTTCTGGGGGCAGAGATGTTTGTCACCTCTTTCTCGCTGCAGTACAGTCATGATGGGATAAACTGGCACCCGTACACCGATGACGACGGTGTCCCCGCAAAGGTGGGTCACATGAACCACGTCCCAGCCATTCTTTGTTTACATTACCACATTTTAATCTGCGGCTCTCTCCCTCAACAAATAACAGATTTTTATGGGAAATACAAACAACAACGACCACGTGAAGAACTACATGTATCCCCCTATTTTCTCCCGGTTTATCAGAGTTATTCCTAAATCTTGGATAGGTTCCATCACCATGAGAATGGAACTTTTGGGCTGTGATTGTGAATGATGATGATGGCTAGAAAAGAGTTGATGTTGATTATAAAACCTGTGGATAAATTTAAGTTTCCAGCAGCATTCTTAAGCATCTGTCTGATATTGTATTTATCATATATGAACAATGAGCGATTATTACAATTTGTGTCCAATAAAGACATGGTCTTTGTGTGGATTGTGATGTTTCAAATCATTTAACGGTAATCTATTGTTCATACAGGTCTTCTTCCCAAGGTAATAATGTAGTGTTATCACAATGATAATAAAGACTTTCATAAATATGACTAAAGTGACTCATGTGAATAAAGGAATCACAAACCTGGGAACTGATGAGACCTGAATGCCAAGAATAAAACCCTGTTCCTGGCCTACAGGAGGGACATGGCGTAGCCATCCTGCAAGGATGGATTAAAAAGTGAGGGAGAGCCAAACAGAGTGACTGTTAATGGTGGTCTATGTCTGCTGTGTTTTATTATCCTCGTCTATTGGATATGATTATAGGAGCCATTGATAAGAACAGATTTCTATCACCAAAGTTATATATCCCAACGCTGGGCAGCAGAATAATGTCCAGGATGAATTAAAGACGCACCAGCTCAACCAGAAAAGAGCGGTAATAAGCTCAAATGTGTCTAAACCTTTTGGGATTGTTGTATAGGAATAAACTGCAAACCCTAATCAATTAATACGATAATTCACCTGCAAATTTCTTATCGGGGTGATCAAGCATAGCAGGAATACAGAGTTGTCTTTTGGTTGATAAAGTTGATACTTTTATTTACTTATCATTTACTAAAATGATTCAACAAACAAATACTTTGTATTGGCTCTATTATTTATTCCTACAAGAACTTACTTATTCTCACTAAATTCTCCTTCTATACCCTTGGTCACATGGTTACATATGATCTTTTGTTTCTGTTTTGATTCAGGATGTGTGGAAGACTATTGAACACTCCTTGTGTCCATTACGTACAGTGGAAGCTAATAATGCTATTTGATCTTACAGATGCTTCTGCAGTCTTCCAGAATTGTGTAAATTACGTCCTCAGAGACATTTTCAACCCCACATTGTCTATATTCTCTTCAGGGCCCCATTTATAAACCCACGTGCATGTTAGCTCGATTTTGCAGACGTGAATTATGTAATAAAACAGAAAATGCCTCTTTTATTTATTAGTTTTATTATTTGTAATTACATAAAAACATTTCAGATTATATAAAACCAGACTAATGTAGCAGCAGTTAAAGGTTAACCAGTTACCATCAAAAACGATTTTTAATACCTCACAGCATTTACTATCTGAAGTTGGTTACAGGTGTGGGCTGTTTTCCTCCTCGAATGCCGTGACCTCCTCATATCTACACCGGTTCTGCTGCCCCACAGCAGGGAGGTAAAAGACCACTATTTCTCCACTTGTGACTTTTCCAGACCCAAGTGGATCATTAACTCTGACCAGATCGATGTGTGAGTATGAAGAGTGTCACTGCTTTGATTCCAGTAGCACACTGGCTCAGCTCTCTAGTATAAACATAGTTGTTTGGAGTTTCCCCATCCCAAGAGTCCTTGCCTGGGTGTGTAGTAACTTGTACTGATTCTGATGGTGGGTGGTTGTAGACAGTCAAACGGTTTTGAGATGGACCGAAATCCTGAACTGAAAATTAAGGTCAGCTTGTTCCTAATGTAAAAGATCAAAGATCAAAGCATTTCAGGACAGAGGCAAAGAGAGCACTGAGATCCAGCAGAACCGGCATAGAAACCAGTCCATGATCTGAAGCTATAAGAAGATCATTATTAACTTTAAGAAGTGCTGTTTCTGTGCTGTGATGAGCTCTAAGGCCTGACTGAAACATCTCAAACAGGCTGTTCCTCTGCAGGTGCTCCAGTAACTGAGTCACCACCACCTTCTCAAGAACTTTAGAGATAAAAGGAAGGTTGGATATCGGCCTATAGTTGCTAATACATCAGGATCCAGTGATGGTTTTTTAAGCAACGGCTTAATCACTGCCACCTTGTAGGACCGGGGTACATAACCTGTCACTAAAGAACAATTGATCTGGTCCAGGATAGATTTGCCTATCATTGGTAAAACATCCTTCAACAGGTGTGTTGGGATGGGATCTAAAAGACACGTGGTGGTCTTGGATTTCTGAATTAGCGAAGACGCCTCAGAAAAATATATAATGTATATATTGTATGTATATATACAGTATAATGCATGTTCCCACAGTCAGCACATCTGGTGATGGTCCAGTTGTTGGGATGGCCTGGTTAGCTTTCTCTCTGATAGCTAGAACTTTATCAGTGAAGAAGCTCATGAAGTCTTCACCACTCAGGGAAGAAGGGATATGTGGATCTAAAACACTGTGACTCTTGGTTAATTTGGCCACAGTGCTGAAAAGAAACCTGGGGTTGCTCTTATTTTCCTCAATTAAAGAAGAAAAATAAGCTGTTCTAGCCTTGCAGAGGGCCTTTTTATAAACTAATAGACAGTCTTTCCAGGCTATATGATAGCTGTCTATTTTACAAGAATGCCACTTCCTTTCCAGTCTTCGCACTTTCTGCTTGAGGGTCCTGATATGTGAATTATACCAGGGGGCACACCTCCTCTGATTTACTATTTTCTTTTTCAGGGGGGCAACAGAATCAAGCGTGATTCTCAGTGAGGTTGCTGCACCTTCAGCAACAGAGTCAACCTCAGCAGGGCTAAGATTATAATGATTTATCCCTGGGGAAACACACAGTGGTCCTGGGATTGGCACAGGGATTGTTTCCTTAAACTTAGCTACAGCATTATCTGAGAGACATCTGCTATAGTAAGACTTTGTTCTGAGCATAGAAGAATCCTTAATCATAAATGTAAAAATGATCAAAGAATGATCTGACAGGACTGGGTTCTGAGGGAACACTGACACATGTTCTACCTCAACACCATAAGTCAGAACTAGATCTAGGGTATGGTTGAAGTTATGAGTTGGTTGGTTTATCTGCTGGAGGAAACCAACTGACTCAAGTAATGAGATGAAGCCATTTCTAAAGCTCCCATTTACAACGTCTATATGGATGTTAAAGTCTCCAATGATAATGACTTTGTCCGTTCTAAGGACCAAGTCAGATAAGAAATCAGAGAACTCAGACAGGAACTCTGAATGTGGCCCAGCAGGGGGCCGATATACAACTACAAACAGAAGTGGCTTTTCTGTCCTCCAGTTCAGATGAGTGATGCCAAGACTCAGGATTTCAAATGACCTGGAGCCATATTTTGGTCAAGGATTAATTAATAACTTGGAGTGATAGATTGCTGCCACTCCGCCTCCTCGACCAGTAACATGAGGAATATGATAATTAAGATGGGTTGGAGGAGTAGATTCATTTAAGCTAACATACTCCTCTTTCTGAAGCCAGGTCTCAGTAAGACAAAATAAATCAATTTGATGATCCACTATGTGATGATGCACTAACAGGGATTTGCACAAAAGAGATCTAATATTTAACAGTCCACATTTAATCGTGATGTTAGTTCCTCCAACTTGTGCTTTGGTATTATTTTTAATAAGATTATGGTGATTGACCGCTCCCCTGCTCTGTGTTTGGGGAACATTTAACCGGGGAACAGAGACTACCTCTATAGTGTTAAATATGTTGTTGTTGGTGGATGAAGGTTCTATGGAAGCAGCAGAGATGTGTGTAAGACTACAACTCTGCATCCTGGTCTGGACACTGGTTTGTCAGCTCACTTTGGGTCTAATAAAATTAGCCAAGTTACTAGAAATGAGAGAGGCACCATCTTGAGTGTGATGGCCACCGTCTCTCCGAATCAGACCAGGCTTCCCTAAAAACTGTTCCAATTGTCTACAAAGGACACGTGGTGTTCAGGGAACCACCACGACAGCCAGCGACGAAGCGACGACATGCGACTTCAGAGGAGGCTGTCAGCAGCATCGCTGAGATGAGCTTTCCTTGGTGTTTCAGGAAATAATGAGGTTCAGATGAAGTTCAGATGATCATCATTGATCATTTTATCAATCAAGAACTGATCTAATTATATTCATTTTTAAATATTTTATTTACAAATGATCATTGCAATGGTAAAAGGTTGACACACATTAAGGAACAAAGCACAAATAAAAGCCAATAATGGGGAAAAATAGATATTAAAAAAGAAGCTATAGATTTAGTTCAGAAACTGTTTTTTTCTGCATCTGAGGAAACACTATGTTCACTTTCCATCCCAGTTTCTGTTGTCATCTGGGTGGAAGAATGGGACAGCGTGATGGTGAGGGGGGGGGACCAGGAGACCTTTAGCTTGATAAACACTTTGGTATCCAGCTCCAGAATTTGCTTTTCTTCTTTTTCTGCTTTGTGAACAGAAGAGCAAACAAATATTTTAGATTTCACCTCAAACAGCTGATATTTTAAAACATTTTCATCATTTTAAGTAGATTTGAGGGAACTGACCTGAAGCTGGACCTTCTCCACATGGAGATGCTGAATCTCCTGCTGGAGTCTGGTCTCCTCCTTTTTTTCCTCCTGTACTTTTCTCTCTGTTTGGATCATCTGGTTTATAATGTTCTCCCAGTGGTCACAGAGGTCGTACAGGTGGTTTATGGCCGTGTTATCTGGTCCACAGGGCTCCGTGCTGACACTCTCTTCTTTTCTGGAGAGTTGTTTCTGGCCCTGTTCAGCCACTATTACCTGGAGCTCTTTCTCCAGCCTGAAGCTCTTTTCCTCACTCTCTCTCAGAGCAGCCTCAGTCTGGGTCAGCAAGGCCAAGGTGTCCACATGAGCTTCACTCCTCAAGCTCTTTTCCCTGAACTGCTCCTCTCTTTCTGGCAGGACCTCTCTGGGTTGTCCCACCTCCTCTTCAAGGCTCCCTTCAGAGTTTTGCAGCTCTTGGGAGTCACTGATGTCAGTCAGAGGAATATTGATCTGAAGCCCGATGTCGACTTTCTTGGGCTGATCATCGACCCCATTCAGTTCATCCTGGATTTCACCTGTCTGAAGACCGATGTCGACTTTTTTGGGCTGATCATCAACCTCATTCAGTTCATCCTGGATTTCACCTGTCTGGTTGAAGCCTTTTCTCAAATCCAGTTGCTGTTGTAGAGACGCTGTCTCTTCATCCTTTTTCTTGTTCAGCTCTTTGACCTGCTGGAGTTTGTCGTTTAAGTCTCTGTTGTGCTGTTCAGCGTAGAACACTTGTCTTCCCAGCTTGTCACATTTCTGTTGCAGCTCATGGAGTTGTTTCTTCCAGTACGCCCTCTCTTTAAGCACCAGGCCATTTTCTGGACTCTCAAAGTCTCTGGGATGCTCTCTCGGTCTCCCCATCAACTCTGTCTCTGCATTAACAGTCTGAATAAACAAGAAAAAATAGGAATAAACATCAAAGAATGCATCAGTTAATATTCCTATTTTTGTAAATGCACTTTATAAAAACATTTCCAAATAAAGAATAAAATATTAAAGCAACCCAAACCAAGACTCCTCTCCAAATGTTCAGTTCCCAAATAAATTTATTTAAAATAAATAAATAAATCACTATGAGTAAGTAAAAACAGAATTTATCTCATATCACTTAAGAAAATCAACCGGATCATCTTACCTTTCTGACGTTTCTCTTCTGTTGCCACATTTTGGTTTGTTTCTGAGTTAAATTCTTACTGTTGTAGCCAAAAGTAGCAACACTCTCACAGACACAGTTTTGTATGACTTGTTTAAGAGAAATGCCCGAGATAAATGAAGTAGATTAATTTCTTGTTTGATCTTTGGGTTGTCCTTTTGTCTTTGATCCTTGCCTCATCTTCTGTCCATTGATCTGCGATTCGTGACGTCATCGCACGCTACCTTATATCCCCAGAGGACACCATAACGTTTAACGTTGTAATTAATCACTTACAGCATAAAATATCACATCAACGCAAGGAATATATTTTTGGGAGATTCATCTGCATTATAATGGAGCCGTTCTGACAGATCATCGGGATCCCAGAAAGTCAAAGTCTGACAAAATGACTTGGCAATGGGTTGCGCGCTCCCGCTAGTTTTTTTTTTTGTTGTTGAGCGGTGCGCATGTCCTGAAACAGAGATATGGAAAGGTTGATTACGTTTTTTTCCCTTTTTATTCGAGTTGATTGGTGACAGATTTGGTGTTGTGTGCTTCTTTGTGAATGAGGGATCGTGTTCCCTATTTCGTGTTTGGTTTATTCTCATTAAACGGGACTTAAGAAGACCCCAGTGCAATTGCGAGTGTGATTGTTTTGGATCTTTCTTCGACCTCCACACAACCAAGACTGTTCCAACACAGATCACCTTCTGTATGCAAGCGTGGGCCTTCTACACTGTACATGTTTAGCACGCATGCCACGCACTTAATCACTGTTATTTAGAGTTATCATCGATGCCATGATCATTACCAATGAGCCATAAAACCAGGAGAAGGCTCACAAAGAAGAGGAGAATGCTGGACTCTAATCTGCTCTGCTGTCATTGTGGGGGGGTGGTTCAGACAGAAGTCATGAAGTACAGGAAGTTAGGAATTTTTAAGCTCAATATGTTGGTGTTGAACATTGTTGCCCTTGGATGCAGGGAGTGTGGTTATTTTGTGTCAGGTGTTGCGAATCAATTAATGACTGCGTGCCCCTGCTCCCTCAGTGTGTGTGCATGCCGGTCGAATGAAACCGATGGCTACATGCGTTTGTTCCTCCGTCAAGTTTTAGGCGGCGTTCCTTCCCTTTAATGATGGCAGCTTCAACAGGTTATGGGCCCAGGAAGGAGCTTGGAAGTCGATGGAGTCGTTTATGTTTTGACGGAGATGAGAAAAACTATGAGCTGTGGGAAACGAAGTTTGTGGCGCATCTGCTTAATTTGAAGAGCACCATCGTGAGTGAAGCGCCTGGTGAGGCCAGCGAAGGTGCAGGAGACGACGCAGCGAAAGATGAGGACGCGTTTGCAGAACTGAGTCAACTGTTGGATGAGAAAAGCCTGTCCCTGGTGATGAGAGACGCGGCGGATGATGGCAGAAAGGCGCTAAAGATTTTGAGGGAACATTACGCTGGTCAGGGGAAACCACGAGTGATCAGCCTGCACACGGAGCTTCCGTCTCTTCAGAAAGGCGTTAATGAGCGCGTCACAGATTACGTCATTGGCGCAGAGACCCCTATTACGGCACTGAGAAATGCGGAAGAGACTTTAAGTGATGGCTTGTTGATTGCAATGATTCTGAAGGGCCTGCCGGACTCATTTAAGCCATTTTCAATCCACATAACCGCATAAGTGATGAAAAGTTAACTTTCTCAGAGTTTAAAACAAAGCTGAGGAGCTATGAGAGCACAGAAAAGTTTAGTGCTGCTTCCTCAGAGGACGACAGTGTGATGAAGGTGAGAGGAAGAGACAGCGGGAACATGAAACTGTCCTGTTTTAACTGTGGACAGAAGGGACACAAGGCCGTGGAGTGCACCTCTGCTAAGGGCGAGCACAGAGAACAGAGACTGGTGTCGTTTTTGCAAGAGTTCCACGCACAAGGAGGAGGAAGCAGGCGGTGGATGAGGAGGACCACACGTTTGCTTTCAAGGTGGATGAAGTGGATGAAGTCCTGGTCAGCGGAGTGAAGGAAAAAGGCCTCATGGTTGATACAGGAGCCACGTCACACATCATCAGAGACATCGCTCAGTTCAAGGACTTTGACAGCAGTTTTGAGCCACACAAGCATGTCCTGGAGTTGGCTGATGGAGAGAGGATCAGCGGTATCGCCCTGAAGAAAGGTACAGCCAAAGTTCGCCTGAGGGACAATAAAGGTCAAGTGGTGGAAACGACGCTGATTGGGGCGTTGTACGTCCCATCTTTTCCACAGGACATCTTCTCAGTCAAGGCAGCGACGTCCCAGGGAGCAACGGTCATCTTCAAAGAAGGTCAGAACAGACTTGTTCACAAGAACGGTGCAACATTTGACATCCAGGTGTATGATAGACTGTTCTATTGGAGCTGGTGGTGGATCTCCGCAGGCGTAACAACCCCCCGCCTGCACCAGTGAACATCCTGGGAACTGATGTTGACGTGGTGGAGTCGTACAAGTACCTGGGTGTTCACCTAAACAATAACCTGGACTGGACACACAACACAGACGCCCTTGTCAAGGAGGGCAATAGCAGACTGTTCCTGCTCAGGAGGCTGAGGTCTTTTGGAGTGCAGGGACCACTCCTGAGGACTTTCTATGACTGTGGTGGGATCAGCCATCTTCTATGGGATTGTCTGCTGGTCCAGTAGCATCACGGACAGGGACAGGAAGAGGATGGACAGACTGGTGAGGAGGGCCAGCTCTGTCCTGGGATGTCCCCTGGACTCGGTGGAGGTGGTGGGAGACGGGAGGAGGATGGCTAAGCTGTCATCCATGTTGAACAACACGTGCCACCCCCTACAGGACACCCTGGCAGCACTGGGCAGCTCCTTCAGTGAGCGGCTGCTCCACCCTCGCTGTGTGAAGGAGAGGTATCGCACATCTTTCCTGCCAGCTGCTGTCAGACTGCACAACAAACATAACGCCCGCTAGCACAATCTGAATATTATATATTCTGATATGCATATTGTATTCACCCTCTTTACTATGTACAGGTATACAGAGGCCAAGTATCCATTTACCTGGATTATTGTAAATATAGACCCTCTTTGTATATTCTATTCGATTTTATCTTATTTTTCTCTGCGTGCTCTTGCTGTTGTTGCACTGTAAATTTCCCCGTGTGGGACAATAAAGGACCTGAATCTGAATTTAAGCACTGTTACAGATGATGATCAATGTCATGGGTGTTATGATGATCAAACCTGGCATGAAATTCTAGGCCACTGTAATTATGAGGATGTGTTAAAGTTGGAAAGTGTCACAGAGGGGATGAAAATTAAAGATAAAACTGAAATGTCTAAGCTGAAATGTGAAGTGTGCACTGTACTGACCACACCATTGTATATGGTAAAATTTGATAGTCAAGTCTGTTAAAAAACATAAAGATGTCCAATATATTATAAATAAATAAATGTAAAGTTTAAAGTACGTTAGCGGAGCAGCGCACCTGTGTAAATATGAGCGTCGTTCGCCATCTACTGGGTAAAGTTGGCATTGCACCTTCAGGCGCTTTGACGGCATTCGCCCAAAACACCGCGGTGTTGATGACGCACAACGGTAGCGAAGCATCGTAGTTCCAGCCTTGGAGACCATTTGTCTGTAAGTGTGTTGATGTCGCGTATGTTCTATACAGAAGTTGTAGCTGCAGTGTAGATTTTGTAGCGTTAGTTTAGTTATTCTTTGCGTTGTTAGTCCGTGGTAATTAGCGAGTGATGCTAGCTAACATATTAGCATGTGGAGCCGTGTCGTGAGTTATATATAGATCGTCTTAGTGCGTTTGGTGTACGTGAGTGTTTTTTATGTTGTTCTATTTTCTGTATTGTTTCAGTTTTACAAAATATAACCCAATGGATAAAAGAAACAACACAGTCGAGCGTTGTTGTGGTTCTTTGGAACTTCATACTGTTAGCTGACTGCCGAGCCTCGCCCGAGAGAGAACGCGTCGTGAGGGCAGAACAGTAAAAAGACAAGAGCACAGCGGGCTGAAGAAAAAGAACAGCTCAGCAAACATGAGGCTACGATCAGGAAAGTATTACTTGAAAGAGTTTGCTCTACTTCAAGATAAAACAAATGAAGAACCACCAGCACGTGCTACAGAAAACACAAGCCAGGAGCCTCCTTCTATGTGGGAGGTTGTGGAACAAGAGGCTACGAAGGAAGCCCCTCCAAAAACAATGGATGCCAGATCCCAAATATCTAAATCCACCAGAAGCTCGCAATGATCATCAGCTTCATCAGCAGCAGCAAAGGCTGATGCGAAGGCAAAGGAAGCCAAAGCCCAACGTGTCCATGCTGAAAAGGAAGCAAGTGTGATGAAACAGAAGGCAGATATGGAAGCAAGTATGTTAAAGCAAAAGGCTGACTATGATGCCAGCCTCCATCTTCTCCAGTGCCAAAAGGCTGAAGCTGAAGCCACCGCCCATGAGGAAGTGGAAAGCGGGGAGCTGAGCCAGATCGGGGACGAGCCCATGGACACAGCGAAGCGCACCAGCGACCATGTTCACCAACAGTCCCAGCTTCTCTTTTCTGAGCAGCCAGCAGAGCGGGAGACCGGGGAGCGACTGGAGAAGAAAACCAGCAGAATGGTAATATCAGACACCAGAGCAGCCTCTCCAGACGCAAAGAATACCACACAGCCAGCTTACAAAGAGGTTAAAGGAGAACCAACAGCACAAGCTGAGGCTCATGAGACAACGCCTCATCCAGATCCATCACGCACAAGCTTCCCAGAAAGAAGATGTGTGCCCGAGCCCCAAGGCGCACAAGACCTTGCAAGATATCTCATCCGCAAAGAAATGGTGAGGTCTGGCCTCCTGAAATTCGGCGACAAACCTGAACATTATTGGTCATGGAAAGTCTCGTTTATACGTGCAACAAAAGACTTGGATCTTACAGCCAGAGAAGAGCTTGACCTGATGACAAAATGGCTTGGACCTGGATCGTCAGAACAAGCTAAACGAATTCCTGCAGTCCACGTCCTCAATCCCGGAGCCGGAGTCACCATGGTTTGGCAACGTCTTGAGGAATGTTATGGGACGCCAGAAGTCATAGAGGATGCTCTTCTAAGAAAGATTGAACAGTTTCCAAAGCTGCACCACAGAGACACTGTCGGGTTAAGAGAGCGAGGGGACATTCTCCTCGAGTGTGCAAAAGAAGACGGTGCACTTCCGGGTCTTCTGTATTTAGATACATCACGTGGAATAAAGCAAATTGTGGAGAAACTGCCATACAACCTGCAAGAAAAATGGACAGGTTTTGGGAGCAAATCCAAGGAGGATCAGAGTGGCTTTTCCTCCCTTTTTTGTTTTCTCCAACTTCATCAGGCAACAAGCAAAGATGAAAAATGACCCAAGTTTCACCATATCTCCGACCAACAGTTCAGCGCCTCTGAAGACAGACCAACGTGAAAGACACTGCAGCAAACCTTTTGTGAAAGTGCACAAAACGGACGTTCCTGCAGAACCAGCAGACACACGAGGCGATCTCTTCCCAAATAAACCAGAAGAAGCAGATCGCCAGTGCCCCAGACACAAAAAGCCCCATCCATTGGAAACATGTAAACTCTACAGGGAAAAACCATTAGAAGAACGCAAAGTGTTGGCATGTGTTTCAGATGCTGTGGGTCTGTACAACACAAGGCAAGAGACTGCAAAATAGATGTCAATGCTCTGAATGTGGCAGTGATAAACACATGTCAGCGTTCCATCCAGGTCCTCCTCCATCAAGACTACAGAACCATGCAGCTGACAACGATGATGCCGAAGAGCAAAGTGGAGGCTCATCTCCTCCTGTCACCTCCACGTGCACAGAGGTTGTGGAGATGTTGAAGGTTCCCGCTCATGTGCCAAAATACTGTTAGTGAAAGTGTATCCTGCCGGAGAGAAAGAGAAAGCAGTGAAGATGGACGCAGTGCTGGACGAGCAGAGCAATAAGCCTCTCGCCAAAAGTGAGTTCTTCCACCTCTTTAACATCCAAACCAACTCCACTCCAGACACGCTGAGGACACGTCCAGGAAAAATAGACACTTCTGGGAGGAGAGGTCCCAGTTTTATTCTGAGTCTGTAAACGGGAAGTTGCACCTTCCCCTTCCACCATTAATTGAATGTGACATGGTGCCTGATGATGGAGCTGAGATTCCCTCCCCAGAGATCGCACTGCATCACCCCCACGTAAAGCCAGTTGCTGACAAGATCCAACCCGTTGACGACGACGCTCCAATTCTTCTGCTCATTGGAGGAGATGTGGTGAGAGTCCATCAGGTTGGTGAGCAAATCAACGGGCCTCATGATGCACCTTACGCACAGCGGCTTGACTTGGGGTGGGTGATTGTGGGGGGAGTTTGTTTAGGGCAGGCACATAAGTGGTCAGAAATCAATGTGCACAAAACCAACATGTTGCACAGCGGTCGCTCATCGTTTCTCCCACCTTGTCCAAACACCATGTTGGTGAAGGACAGCTCTGCTTGCATGTCACAGTGTAATAGTCGTCCAGTAAGAGAAGAAAGGGCTAAACCAAGCCAGCTCAAAGACAACCTGGGACACTCCATCTTTGGAAGGTCCAAGGAGGACAACAAACCAGGGTTATCAATTGATGACCAAACCTTTCTTGCAATTATGGATGCAGACGTCAAACAGGATGAAGGAAACAGCTGGGTGGCACCTTCACCCTTCCGTTTGCCCAGAAGACAGTTGCCTAGCAACAGGGAACAAGCCTCGAAACGTCTCCAATCTCTGAGAAAAATGTTTGAGAAAAAACCGAAAATGAAAGAACATTATATCAAGTTCATGCAGCAGATGATTGAAGACGATCAAGCGGAACCAGCGCCACCTATCGGCAAAGGTACAGAATGCTGGTACCTGCCAACATTTGGTGTTTACCATCCCGGACCGGACTTGAACAACTCTTTGCTCGGAGTTCTAATGCGGTTCCGGAAAAACCCGGTAGCCCTGACAGCCGACGTCCGGCAAATGTTTTATTGTTTTATCGTCCAAGAAGAGCACAGAGACTATTTAAGGTACCTCTGGTATGAAGAGAACGACGTCAATAAAAAGGTAGTTGAGTTCCGAATGAAAGTCCATGTGTTGGGGAACAGCCCTTCACCTGCTGTCGCCATCTCCTGCATGAGAAGAGCCGCCGAAACAGGTGAAGAGGAACATGGTTCGGACACGAGACGGTTTGAGAGGCAGTTTTATGTCGACGACGGTCTCACCTCAGTTCCTACTGGCGAAGAAGCTGTAAATCTTTTGACCCGAGCCAAAGGAATGTTGGCAGAATCCAATCTGCGACTGCACAAAGTGGCGTCAAAGAAGAAAGAGGTAATGGAAGCCTTTTCTCCAGAAGATCTGGCCAAGGATCTGAAGGATCTGGAACTTGGAGTGGATCCTCTCCCACTGCAAAGGAGCCTCGGGCTCTCTTGGAATTTGGAAGCAGACGGCTTCACTTACCTTGTGTCTCAAGAAGAGAAGCCATTTACCCGCAGGGGAGTGTTATCAACGGTCAACAGTTTGTGCGACCCCTTGGGCTTCGTAGCGCCCATAACGATGCAGGGAAAAGCACGAGTCGGTGAGTTGTCATCTGAACAGACCGAGTGGGACGCTCCTCTCTCCCCAAAGAAGGAATCAGAATGGAACTTATGGAAAGACTCTTTGAAGGCACTCGAAGACCTACAGATACCGAGGTGCTACATCTCAACCTCTTTGTCTTTCCACCAAAGAAAAGAACTTTGCATCTTCTCAGACGCCTCCACCAAGGCGATTGGCGCCGTAGCCTACCTGAGAATAACTGGCACTGAAGGACAACATAACGGGGGTTTTGTTATGGGAAAGTCACAGTTGCCCCCCCACCTGCCCACACAGTTCCCCGTCTAGAGCTTTGTGCTGCAGTTTTGGCTGTGGAGCTATATGAGTCGATCAGAGACGAGATGATGGAGAAGTGGATGCTGTGAAGTTTTTCACCGACAGCAACATCGTGCTTGGTTATATCTGTAACTCCACAAGAAGATTTTACAGGTATGTTTCAAACAGGGTCATCGGAATCAGAAGGTCCACTCACCAAACTCCAAAGAAGGATTTGGTTCTCCGGTCCAGCCTTCCTGTATCACGACAAAACAAGAGAAACAATTGAATCAAGCTCCTTCTCACTGGTCGAGCCTGAAGCTGATGAAGAAATTTGTCCTGAGGTCAAGACCTTTGTTACCAAAACTTCCAATGGTCAGTTGGGCTCCCGTCGTTTTGAGAGATGTTCAAGTTGGACAGGCCTCAACAAAACGATCGTCAGACTCATTCACATTGGAACGTCTTCCAGAAGATCAGGAAATGCAGGGAAGAAAGGTTGGAGATGCTTCAAAGAGAAGGTGAGCTTGCACGAACTCCCACAATCCAAGACTGTGATATTCGGTCTGTCCAACAGGAAGCCTTTAAGGAGGAATTGGAATGTCTGGGAACAGGACACAAAATGCCCAGACGCAGAACACCGGAAAGGCTCAATCCAATCATAGACCAAGAGGGTCTGCTTCACATTGGAGGTCAACTATCTTCAGCTGATTTGTCCAAAGACGAGAAGCACCCTTTGATGATGCCTCACAACCACCACGTTTCAACATTGTTGGGAAGGCACTTTCACGAACAAGTAGCTCACCAAGGGCAACACATCACCGAAGGAGCACGACGAGCTGCTGGCTACTGGATGATTGGCAGCAAGCGCTTGGTGTCTTCAATCATTGACAAGTGTGTCGCGTGTCGCAAGCTACGAGGACGGTGAGAAGAACAGAAAATGGCAGAGCTGCCGCCTGATAGGCTCAGTCCTGAACCTCCATTCACGACTGTGGGTCCTGACATCTTCAGCCCTTCGGCCGTGTCAACGCGACGCACAAGAGGAGGACGTGCAGATAGCAAGTGCTGGGCAGTGCACGGCAACCAGAGCAGTCCACATTGGACTTATTGAAGCCAGGGGAGAATGCTGGATTCTAACCTGCTCTGCTGTCATTGTGGGGGGGTTCAGACAGAAGTCATGAAGTACAGGAAGTTAGGAATTTTTAAGCTCAATATGTTGGAAGTTGTCCCCAAAATCCTGCTTGAGGGACCAGTAATCGAGTCTCAGATGAACAGTGTCGGGTCCCGGGGTGAGTCTGCCACCTCGAGGGCAAAATGGTCCAGGCAATGTGCATATTTCACCACCTGAGGGAGCAACACTGAAAAAGGACTTCAGAGGAGGCTGTCAGCAGCATCGCTGAGATGAGGTTTCCTTGGTGTTTCAGGAAATAATGAGGTTCAGATGAAGTTCAGATGATCATCATTGATCATTTTATCAATCAAGAACTGATCTCATTATATTCATTTTTAAATATTTTATTTACAAATGATCATTGCAATGGTAAAAGGTTGACACACATTAAGGAACAAAGCACAAATAAAAGCCAATAATGGGGAAAAATAGATATTAAAAAAGAAGCTATAAATTTAGTTCAGAAACTGTTTTTTTCTGCATCTGAGGAAACACTATGTTCACTTTCCATCCCAGTTTCTGTTGTCATCTGGGTGGAAGAATGGGACAGCGTGATGGTGAGGGGGGGGGACCAGGAGACCCTTAGCTCGATAAACACTTTGGTATCCAGCTCCAGAATTTGCTTTTCTTCTTTTTCTGCTTTGTGAACAGAAGAGCAAACAAATATTTTAGATTTCACCTCAAACAGCTGATATTTTAAAACATTTTCATCACTTTAAGTAGATTTGAGGGAACTGACCTGAAGCTGGACCTTCTCCACATGGAGATGCTGAATCTCCTGCTGGAGTCTGGTCTCCTCCTTTTTTTCCTCCTGTACTTTTTTCTCTGTTTGGATCATCTGGTTTATAATGTTCTCCCAGTGGTCACAGAGGTCGTACAGGTGGTTTATGGCCGTGTTATCTGGTCCACAGGGCTCCGTGCTGACACTCTCTTCTTTTCTGGAGAGTTGTTTCTGGCCCTGTTCAGCCACTATTACCTGGAGCTCTTTCTCCAGCCTGGAGCTCTTTTCCTCACTCTCTCTCAGAGCAGCCTCAGTCTGGGTCAGCAAGGCCAAGGTGTCCACATGAGCTTCACTCCTCAAGCTCTTTTCCCTGAACTGCTCCTCTCTTTCTGGCAGGACCTCTCTGAGTTGTCCCACCTCCTCTTCAAGGCTCCCTTCAGAGTTTTGCAGCTCTTGGGAGTCACTGATGTCAGTCACAGGAATATTGATCTGAAGCCCGATGTCGACTTTCTTGGGCTGATCATCGACCTCATTCAGTTCCTCCTGGATTTCAACAGTCTGAAGGCCGATGTCGACTTTTTTGGGCTGATCATCGACCCCATTCAGTTCCTCCTGGATTTCAACAGTCTGAAGACCGATGTCGACTTTTTTGGGCTGATCATCAACCTCATTCAGTTCATCCTGGATTTCACCTGTCTGGTTGAAGCCTTTTCTCAAATCCAGTTGCTGTTGTAGAGACGCTGTCTCTTCATCCTTTTTCTTGTTCAGCTCTTTGACCTGCTGGAGTTTGTCGTTTAAGTCTCTGTTGTGCTGTTCAGCGTAGAACACTTGTCTTCCCAGCTTGTCACATTTCTGTTGCAGCTCATGGAGTTGTTTCTTCCAGTACGCCCTCTCTTTAAGCACCAGGCCATTTTCTGGACTCTCAAAGTCTCTGGGACGCTCTCTCGGTCTCCCCATCAACTCTGTCTCTGCATTAACAGTCTGAATAAACAAGAAAAAATAGGATTAAACATCAAAGAATGCATCAGTTAATATTCCTATTTTTGTAAATGCACTTTATAAAAACATTTCCAAATAAACAATAAAATATTAAAGCAACCCAAACCAAGACTCCTCTCCAAATGTTGAGTTCCCAAATAAATTTTATTTAAAATAAATAAATAAATCACTGAGGAAATAAAAACAGAATTTATCTCATATCACTACCCCTCGAATGTACAACATGGGTCTAAAATGACCCGTAACCATTTCCCATGTTATTTCATGTGTTTCTAAGCTGAATGTTTGTAATCTATGTATTTACTCATTTATTAATAAAACTATTCATTAAATTTTAATTGTTTTATTCAGCACAAATCCTCACATTAAGTGTTCTGTTCTTCCTTTATGAATAAGCATAGCTTTTGTCAGTCTTCATGAAGTTTTCCCACGTCCACATGGATCAGACCCACATTTGTGTAACAAACAGTATTTACAGTATTTACCACTGGAGAAGATTCTATTTGAAGACCTGAAAGATCTAAATCTTATTTTACTATAATTATCATATTACCTAATAAGAAATTTGATGTGATAACTCTGCATAATTATTGATTGTGTAATTAATTTTGAAGAATAAGTAGCTCATTTCTTGTCAGAAAGGGAAAGATTTTCAATCGGCTACCGTAGCTAGCTAGCGAGCTACCGTAGCTAGCTAGCTGTTGACATTTGACGATCATGTTTGTGTGACAAACACATTTCAAGGATAAAATGATGAGTATGATTATTTGGCCTAAAGCATTGCTAAAGTTATTATTTGAAGCAAATTATTGTTATAGTTTGAAGTAATTTGATTCAAAATCACACTTGGATAAATGGGTCATTTTTTACCCATGTCGTGTAGTAATCCAAAATCTATTTTATTCCTAAAATAATAAACAGAAAATGGAAGCATTGACCTTGTACTAATCAAAAACAATATATTAAAATTATAATTGGGACATTTAATAATAAAATGAATTGATTTTTTAAAAATACAGCAAAGAAACACTCACCCAGCCTGAAAACACATAGAAAATGAATGCGGGTCATTTTTGACCCATGTTGTGCATCAAAGGGTTAAGAAAATCAACCGGATCATCTTACCTTTCGGACGTTTCTCTTCTGTTGCCACATTTTGGTTTATTTCTGAGTTAAATTCTTACTGTTGTAGCCAAAAGTAGCAACACTCTCACAGACACAGTTTTGTATGACTTGTTTAAGAGAAATGCCCGAGATAAATGAAGTAGATTAATTTCTTGTTTGATCTTTGGGTTGTCCTTTTGTCTTTGATCCTTGCCTCATCTTCTGTCCATTGATCTGTGATTCGTGACGTCATCGCACGCTACCTCATATCCCCAGAGGATACCATAACGTTTAACGTTGTAATTAATCACTTACAGCATAAAATATCACATCAACGCAAGGAATATATTTTTGGGAGATTCCTCTGCATTATAATGGAGCCGTTCTGACAGAACATCAGGATCCCAGAAAGTCAAAGTTTGACAAAATACTAGTTGTTTTTTTTGTTTTTTTGTTGAGCATGTCCTGAAACAGAGATATGGAAATGTTGATTAGGTTTTTTTCCATTTTTATTCGAGTTGATTCTTAACAGATTTCGTTTTGTGTGCTTTGACAAGTGAGGGATCGTGTTCCCTATTACGTGTTTGGTTTATTCTCATTAAACGGGACTTAAGAAGACCCCAGTGCAATTGCGAGTGTGATTGTTTTGGATCTTTCTTCGACCTCGACACAACCAAGACTGTTCCAACACAGATCACCTTCTGTATGCAAGCGTGGGCCTTCTACACTGTACATGTTTAGCACGCATGCCACGCACTTAATCACTGTTATTTAGAGTTATCATCGATGCCATGATCATTACCAATGAGCCATAAAACCAGGAGAAGGCTCACAAAGAAGAGGAGAAGGCTGGATTCTAATCTGCTCTGCTCTCATTGTGGGGGGGTTCAGACAGAAGTCATGAAGTCATGAAGTTAGGAATTTTTAAGCTCAATATACTGTACATATCCCAACGCTGGGCAGCAGAATAATGTCCAGGATGAATTAAAGACGCACCAGCTCAACCAGAAAAGAGCAGTAATAAGCTCAAATGTGTCTAAACCTTTTGGGATTGTTGTATAGGAATAAACTGCAAACCCTAATCAATTAATACGATAATTCACCTGCAAATTTCTTATCGGGGTGATCAAGCATAGCAGGAATACAGAGTTGTCTTTTGTTTGTTTTATTTACTTATCATTTACTAAAATGATTCAACAAACAAATACTTTGTATTGGCTCTATTATTTATTCCTACAAGAACTTACTTATTCTCACTAAATTCTCCTTCTATACCCTTGGTCACATGGTTACATATGATCTTTTGTTTCTGTTTTGATTCAGGATGTGTGGAAGACTATTGAACACTCCTTGTGTCCATTACGTACAGTGGAAGCTAATAATGCTATTTGATCTTACAGATGCTTCTGCAGTCTTCCAGAATTGTGTAAATTACGTCCTCAGAGACATTTTCAACCCCACATTGTCTATATTCTCTTCAGGGCCCCATTTATAAACCCTCGATTTTGCAGACATGTGAATTATGTAATAAAACAGAAAATGCCTCTTTTATTTATTAGTTTTATTATTTGTAATTACATAAAAACATTTCAGATTAAATAAAATCAGAGCAATGTAGCAGCAGTTAAAGGTTAGGGTTAGCATCAAGTTACCATCAAAACGATTTTTAATACCTCACAGCATTTACTATCTGAAGTTGGTTACAGGTGTGGGCTGTTTTCCTCCTCGAATGCCGTGACCTCCTCATATCTACACCGGTTCTGCTGCCCCACAGCAGGGAGGTAAAAGACCACTATTTCTCCACTTGTGACTTTTCCAGACCCAAGTGGATCATTAACTCTGACCAGATCGATGTGTGAGTATGAAGAGTGTCACTGCTTTGATTCCAGTAGCACACTGGCTCAGCTCTCTAGTATAAACATAGTTGTTTGGAGTTTCCTGCCTGGGTGTGTAGTAACTTGTACTGATTCTGATGGTGGGGGGTTGTAGACAGTCAAAAGGTTTTGAGATGGACCGAAATCCTGGACTGAAAATTAAGCTCAGCTTGTTCCTACTGTAAAACACCAGATTTACACATTTAGTATCAACCCAAGATCAAAGCATTTCAGGACAGAAGCAAAGAGTCTCTGTCCTGTGTAAAAACCAGTCTAATCATTTTTACAATTGTGAGGACTATGTGATCGAGAATACAAACATTAAACAATTCAAGTAGCTCCAACTAAAACGAACAGGATGGCCACACACAAACTCATTCAGCTGTGAACTGCGATGGCTTGAATGAACAGCAAGTCACAAATGAGTTCTGACAGCGGAGGACCGATTCAGCCTGACCCATGAACCCACCATCGTACTGAAAGCCTCCGTCAGCACAGCGAGCTGTGGACAGAACCTATTTCACTGACGTCTCTTTCTCTCTCATGCTCACGTGGATGACTGTATGTTCTCCAGATGTGAGGACTGTGATCACACCCATCTGTGCACACAGGCCAGGTCCTCGGTTGTTAAAGCACCGTGGAAGTAAAGATCTGCTGCAAAGTCTGAGGGATTTGTTTGGTGTCCATGACAACAAAAGTTCTCCCTGCTGGAAGGGTCTTTTGGAGTCTGAAATACAATAAAGTGAAAAAAGTGGTTAAACATTACCTCAGACAAAGAAAAATCCCATATTAGTTTACACGTAATCTGATCTGTTCTTTGCATAAACAGGAATATCTTCTCTCAGCTGCTATCCTTCTTCACCTTCCAGTCTGGTTTTCACCACTGCTACAGTTTCCCTCATCCCCACCTTCTCACCTTTGTGCCTGATCACCGAGTGATCCAATGAAGATGACAAAGGCATTGACCTGTGGGTCAGAGGTTAGAACATTGGCTAAACGCTCCGGTCTGATGCCATAGCGTTCCAGGTTGGCATCACTGAGCACCACCAGGAAGTGCTCGTCAGCTTCTTCTTGAGCCAAGTCCTTGATGCTGGAGTCTGTGGCCTCCAGAGTGTAGTCTCCACTCATGCAGAACTGAGAATGAGCATGCATGATCTGTAGGGCAAAACAAACATTAACATGACTCTTCTCACCCTCTAAACATTGTCCTATGGATGAGTCAAATCATTACAAAATGAATATATTAATCAAAGCTTCAAATGTATTTTTAGGAGGAAGCCACTGGAAAACCTCCTAAATCTGTACCTTAAGGACTTTGAGCCTCTCCTTGTTGTTTTTGGGTATTTTATCTGCTTTCACCAACTCAATGTTGTGGCCGTCTCCAGAGTGGCCGACGATGTCATACTGCACAGAGAAAGCAGTTTTAAATAAAGGAAATATAAGAATTCATTAACCAGGTTCTAGCACAGAGCAAAATATTACAGGAAAGAAGGTTCAGAATACAAAGTTTATGCAGCTAAACTAGTGTCGCAATGACTACGAGTCTTATAGATTCTATAACTCTGCCTGCTGTTTGTTTCTGGCTTAAGGACATTAGATTTGAATTTGTTTTTTTCTAAACTGTATTAATGTAAAAAAGCCAAGGCTCTTGAGAGTCAGATTATGCAATAGCAATGCTTCTATTTTGGTTTCTCTGTTTATATGTAGAGTGCTTTCTCTCTTTGTATTCTTGTTTATGTTGGGCAAATCCATAATTACATGTAGCCTATGTTTGAGTTCGAGTTTTCACCTTGAACTTGGGCTCAAAACCCTCGAGAGCTTCCATCACCATGCACACGGCCTCCATGGAGCGTTCCAGTCTGCTGTCCACACCATTGAAGCGGTACATGCTGCCTGACACATCAGCTAACACCCGTAAACGTTTGGCTTTCTGATAGGGGCTTCCTAGCTGTAAACATGGTTTATACAAAAAAGGATAAAATAAACAAAGAACATTTCGCAAATACTTTAACTAGCGATGATATTCAACAAAGTACGCACTGTTATCAAGACAGAATTGAATTGTCAAACGTCTGTGTGATGTTTGGCGCTAAAATAGGGTTGAAGGTTATACGTGCTGTGATATGTGTGTGGTACAACTAAAGTGGGAACCATTTAATGTGTGTTTCTGTTTTGTTCATATGAACGGAAGTCTGTGTAGAAACAAGGGCATATGGATACACACTGACATAGAAACACACAAATACAAAGGCACACACCTCTGGTTCCAACTCTCCCCTGCGTTTATATATGGTCTTTTCTCCAGTCAGACCATCAATAATTTTAGCATCATCCAGTTCTCCTGTAGCCTGGTTTTTCAGCCACTGTCGTTCCTTCCCTTTAGCCTGAAAACACACACGTGCATGTTAATGACACGTTTCAGAGTCTACCTGGGTCAGACTGTTTTGTGGAGATGGGGGTTTCACATGCAGCGTTGGGATGTGAAAACCTGAACTGTGGAAAAACACATGCATTAGAAAATAAAAGATTAGCAAAGTAAGTTTACCTGTAAACTCTCCAGAATGACGCGGAGAGACTGAACCTGTCTTTGGACAGCGTTAGAGAAGCGCTCATATGTGGCAGCATCATATTCACTCATATCAATTTCTTTCAACCTAAAGAACAGACGATAATAAGGCAGGAAAAAGTCTCACAAAGAGTATTAACATGAAATACTCATATAATAAACATATAATTACGTATATACATCATTCCCACATGAGGAATAATCCTTCATTTTAAATCCAAATTTTATTAAAAATTGTTCACAACATTGGGATGTGAGAGAACACTAACACATAGGTAACTTCTATAATATTTAGCTTTTATTGTGAAAGGCTTGTTTAAGGGATGCTCAACTCTGGAAATGATTGGTGCATACACCCTAAGCAGGTTTATATAACATTAACCATAGCTTGGCTGTATTTTCTGGTGCTGAAACACCTACCTGTCTTTAAAGGCCTTTTCAGCCATCTCTCTGGCTGCCCTGCGGACCTCTTCTGGAATGGAGTCTTTCTCAGCCTGGGAGACCTGGTAGACCGTGTGACCCGAGTCTAGCCTGTAGGGACCACCTTTACCTCCGAGCCCTGCTGTGTCTCTGCCACCTGTAAACAGGGGATCCAACCACCATACAGCACTTAGGCACAATACAAATCCACACATGATGACAATAAATTAAATATGTAGATTAATGAGGTACCCAATTAAACACTACATAGCACTTGTTACCTGTGCCCCCTGCCCACTGGTTTCCACCTACATGAGGAGCATTGTTGGGGTCAATCTTGCCATGTTTGGGGGCAGTGACGTCCTGGCCACTCTCTTTTTCAACGGTAATCTGACAGGAGAAGAGTGAGTGATTATGTGATCACTTAGACCTGAATTAGAAAATAATAACCATGGAATATATGTGTGCAGGTGCAGAGAGTCACAAACAACTGCTGGAGCTTCTGACCTGTATTTTAGTTACAAATAATGTCTCCGTGTCTTAGAAAGAAAGAATTTACAAGAACATTTTATTTCCCATTTCCATTTAGAAAAATCTCTATAAAAACATTGTCTGGCTCTTTAAAAGAGAGACAATTGCTGAGATTGAGAATTCTGGTTCTGATGCAGAGGTAAATCTTAAACTGTAAATGGCAAATTTAACTCAACGCTTACCATTTAGCAACCCTGAACTCACAGCAGATTATATAATTTTAAATTAACAAATTTACAAGACAATAATCCACGAACCAACTCCAGAGAATTAAAAGGTTTCATCCAACAGATGAGATTGTCTCATTTACTTCCCAGACACAGCTATGATGATACCTGTACTGGTCTCTCTGTTCCAATCATGTTCTTCCACTCGGTCAGTGATCGCTGCAGGGATTCATATCCTGTCTCCCAGAGCCGCACCTCCCCGCCCATATCAACGGTGACCACCGCTCCAGAATCCAAAACAGCCATCACCACATCAGTCTCTGACACTTTGCTCAACCAGTTGGTGTATGGTGATACAGACTTTGACCTACAAATCGCAAAGAAATATTTCATTCAAATAGACTATAAAGCATTGCACTTTTATTTTATGAAAAACTGTTGCCCGTTCACCTTGGGATAGGAACATATTTGACTTTTTTGAAGTTCAGATCAACTACCTCCAGGTACCCTGCCGTCATTGGAGGCGTGACATCTGGAGGTCCAACCAGACAACCAATCAGCACAATGAAGATATGAAATGTATTCAAAAGTCACTCCTGATATGCTCTCAGCTCTTTAATGTAGAACTCTGACCTCTAGGGTAGACATCCTTAAGGGGCACCTTGCTCGGTGGAAGAGCCCGGATGACCTGATTGGCTGAAAGCAAACTGGCACAGTTCTGTCGTCTGGGTGAGTTGGTACGAAAACCTCCTCTAAGGAACGTGTGTGGCCCACTGTCATTGTTCTTTATTGATGTCAGATTAACAGGTCTGGTAAAGCTGTACATCTCAATAGGAGACTGAAATGAAAAAGTTAAAGAAGGACAAGCATTATTGAACCCAAAAAAAACCAGAAGTTTAATTTGATCTCTGGCATACTGAGTAAACAGCACATAACACTATGTTCTTGTTGTTGTAACATGAAGTAGCGATTCAAGCAATCCACATCAGCAAATGCATTTTGATGTATTTTGGTGTACTCTCACCACAGCATCTGGGAAGCCCACAATGATCTGAGCAAATGACCCAGAGTCCATCAGTACGCGGTTAGGAAAAGCTATATTCTGGCCTATAGCGATGCTGAGGTTCTCATTAGGCAACTGCTCACAGGACACCATGTCAGGTAAGGGCACATCATCTGTAGGGGTGGCGGTGGCAGGTGGGGGCAAGATACAAATAGGAAGAGAAAGAAGTGTTGAAATGGAATACGTTGAAATGGTATACGACTACAACATGATGATAGCATTTTTCTAGCCATATATGGGCCTTTCACATTATAAGTGTGCTTTCTATTGACAATTATATACATGCCAAAGACCACACTTCAGGATCAACTCTTGGTTGAGTATTATGCTGTTGAACTGAATAGGACATATGATTAAACCATACAGTTAGGGTGATATATACTGTATATTTAGATGCTTACTGACTGACCCTGTCACATTCGAAAACAGCTCTCAGACTAACTTCAGACCATGTGATTTTTTTCAGAGACAGATGAGGATTAAAGACAGAAACTTGGGTATAAGGGTCATAATGTATGTACTAAATTTTATATATTTTTATATCTAATGCCTTGGTAATAAAAATACCTGAGCTGTCTGCATGTCCAGGGCCAACTGAGATGTCTTCACTGATGCTGTGGAGCTGATATACATCAGAGTCAGCAGTTGCCTTGGTCATCAGGAACTTCCTTTTTTAGGGTTATATGCAGTGCACCATGATATATAAACTCAATAATTGGTTGAATGCTTCGTTTGAATGTTGCTCCTACTTATTGGTAGTGCTCTCCAGTAAAAGCCAGCGGTCCTCTGCTACCAGAAACACACACTTCAACTTGATGGGAAGCGAGATGGTATGAACCTGGGCCTTCAGCACATCTAACATCTCTAACTGGTTGCTGCAACAAAGAATCCAATCGTTTTGATGATGCTCTAATTCATTGGGATGCACTGGCAATTGAGATCAATACAATTTACCTGTATTCCTTATAGAAAAGAAGCCAGTTCTTATGAGCAAATTCATGACACATTTTATGTCCTCCCTGTAAACAAGAGTTTGAATGCATGCACATATGATCAGGCAAATATATTGTTAAACTAATCTTCACATTTTGTTTCAAGAGTCCATTCTAGATTAAGTCCAGTACGCAGACAGTGACATCATACCTGCTGTTCTTTACTGTTCCACCAGCTGGAGGCTTTGGTGTACGGTGGATCGGTGTGTGGAGACAACATGAGCCTCCGCACAGCACCTGTCACCAAGTCCACATGGAGCACTGTGTTAGTCTAATACAAAAAGATGGGAAACAAAGTGGGAAACGCATTTAATGAAAGTGGAATACTGCATTCAAGATGCTGGCAGTTCAAATACGCAAAAGATCAAGATGAGCAAAAAACTTAAATACCGTTCACAATTTAAAATTTGTATAATGCCCACAGACCAGTCAGGGTACTCATTGGTGGTCAGGCATGAGTACCGTTGGTGACAAACAATGGGTGTGTGAAAGGACTTTAATGTAATCTGATGATACAAGAACTGGAATTTTTCTTGGTTGTGTGCCTACCTGCTCTTCATGCAGAACCACCTGACCATCCAGAGGACTCCCCAGTGGTGCAATGGTGACACAGGGCTGCCAGACGCCACTGATGGTCTTGGGGAAGACGTCGTACAGGTCAACGTATTTTATTGTGTCCCCGTGTTCTCTCATGGAGTACAACGCCACTGGATTACATGTGGCAACATACAGAACATCTGCAAAATGACAGATGGTCATGAACTGTCTCAAATGATGTCATTCATTGCAGACAATAATATGTCAGAAGCCTTTGTTTAATTTGTCCTAAACTATCCCCACACAGGGAGAGCAAGGCCGTCGTCTTTAATATTCACAGTTGCTTAACTCACCTACAGCTTGGAAACACGAGACTAAAACTAATGACCGTTGTTTAATGCACAAAGGAGCGTGAAAAATCCTAAATATGTGCACTGTGGGTTTCTGTTAGTAATGACAGTAATTTTGTGTATACCATCTCTGGTCTTGACATCACAGATGATGTTGCTTTCATTGATTGGAATCTGCCAGTGAGCTTTCTCTTCACCGAAAGTTAAAGCTCTACTTTCCTGTCTTCGGCAGGGGTAAGACTGAACACGAAGAAACACAGGGCCCTGGAGACAGCACACAAATGATGGAATATAATAACTGACATAACATTACCATAACATGGATCATGTTAATAAAAGATCATTCAGAGAGTGAGATCAGTTAAGGTCATCAAACAACAAACACCTCTGCCGTGTGTGGTCATCAGTCACATTCACACATGAGAGAGGTGGAAACAAACTGGCTGCAGATGGAACTCAGCCTTTCTGTCTTTACCTTAATTTCTGCCAAGTGCTTCTCCGTTGGACAGAGCAGTTTTCTAGAATCATTGCCGCCGTGGTTTATTGTCCAGTGGCCGGTCATCTCGATCTGGGGCAGAGGCAACCTAAGGAATAAAAGTCTCACAACTGTAATTTCATGGGATATACAATAATTGATGTGCTAGCTATAGTGCACTTAAATCTGTTGTGATTTTACATTCCATAAAAATATTTCACCAGTTTCAATGACCCAAAAGTAAAATTTATCAATCTTGTATTAGTACCAGAATAAGAAAAGCCTGTATTTTTCTCTAATTTAAAATAAATTGTGATAGCAGAGGGTCCTCAGACACTAAATATTGAGGATACAATGGAGAAGTGCCCTTATGACAATATGAGCTTCAAAATAAGCTTCCCATCATAAAAATTTCAATAATAGGCAGTAATTTTTTCATTGCTCTGACTGTTTGAAATAAAAGCCCACGACACAGAAGTAAAACATATTTTACTTTATTTTAGACACATTTGCATATAATGACAGAATGGGTGGTAAACTGGTGTTCTTATTTCAGAGAAGTTGGGATAACACAACTGTAGTAGGGATTATACTAGGCTGTGAGACTAATTAACGGATGCTTCCAATTCATGTGGTTCTCCGCAAATAAAGAAAACAGTCCTGCATGGAACCACTGGCCAGAGCACAATGATCAAGTGTAGCTATTTTAGGAGAAGCCATTTTGAATTTATTGAAAAGTAACATGATTTCTTACTCCTTGGCCAGTTTGACAGAAGTCGGCTTGGCTCCAACAGGAATCCCATGTTTGTGCAGCACTTCATACACGACCTCTCGCATGTCTTTGTTATATGAGTCAAAGTCAAAGACATTGGACACCACATTGGCTAAACCCTCATGAGGGAATTTCTGTTAGGAAACAAAAAAGAGGCGGAAGAAGAGGAAAGAAGAGAAGGAGTAAGATGGAAGAAATGTATGATGGCAAGATAAATTAATGAATAAATGAAGCATGTGGAAGATGGGAAAGACAACAGAAACCACAAAGTTAAAGACATGGCAACACAAACCACTGTATACCACTGGCTACTTCTGTAACACGTGAATTTCCCTGATGTGGGATCAATAAAGTTTTATCTTATCTTATCAAAGGGAACACTATCACTAACACTTATCAGAGGGAACTACAGATATCTTGTTAATGCTTATATTATTTTCACTACCCCTAACCCACCAAAATTAATGGTAAACCCCTGAAAACCTTTTTATTTACCAACTGGTACACTTTAAATGTACATGAGTACCAGAGCCAGAGCCCTGACACAAAATAGCTACCACCCATCATCGCCATCTAAACACCAGAGCTCGAGAAGGTCTGCAGTGAAGAATGGTTTAATGCAGGGGTGGGGAACTCCCGGCCTCCGGGCCGTTTACGGCCTACGAGACCATTTCTACCGGCCCGCAATGCAATAAGATTTTTATATTTTATATGTGCACTTATACAGTGGGACCGTTCGCTAAACTCCGCGAGCTGCGAGTAGCAGCGGTAGCGTATTTTTGCCTTTCGTGTCCTGAAATTTCTTTCGTAACAAGAGGAAATATTTTCCCGTTTTCTGAGATAAAACAGACGGTTATGTTATGTCCGAGTCAAGGTCAGGGTCAGTGAACACAGCATGTGATGTACGTAGTGGGCTGGACTGATTGACACGGACGACAAATGCATAGCGAAACACGCTAAACCCGACGTGTTGAAAGGACAGATGCGTTTGGATAAAATTAACGCTCTTCGTCGGAGTTTGGAGGCTCAACAAGCAGCTTTCACACGACCATGTACCGACAGAGAGAATATTACGCGTGCAAGTTTTGTGATGAGTGAATTAATAGCCACGAAGCTGAAACCTCACGTGAACGTGCCTCGTAGCCGCCGCTGAGGCGCTCGCGCCGGACAACGTAAAATTGTTTCAAAGTGTGAATTTTCTTTCGTGAATAACTATTGAACTAAGACATATATTGTTATGATTCCAGTGGCTAACGGTATGTTTTTATGGTCAATGAATCTAAATATGTAGTCAAAGTATATGTGGGACTAATATTTATGGTGGAAATCACAATATGCCAGGAATTGTTGCGCTTGGCGGAGGTCTGCGCTCTCCGAGTGCTTTCTAGTTGTTATTATTATTGTCTTTATCTTTCTTTCTTTTAATTTATTTTCTTGATTATCTTGTTGTATTGCAGTTTTTGTGAGTAGAGGCCTCGAACAGGCCCTTACTGGTCTCTTGCCTCAACTCTGCACCTTTTTTTTATTGTTGTATGTTGTATTTATTGTTATATTGTATGATCATGAAAACATATTTTACTTGTTTGTCATTTTATTCTATTTTTTTTTGGTGATTTTATATGCATGTGTGTTAAATAAATAATTCAAACTCAAATGCAGCAATCATGAGACTTAGTAACACAGTGGTTCTAGACTTTTTTTTGTCTTTTTTTGCATCCCTAGCTATGTGTTCGTAATAGTATGGCCCTCGGAGGACTTTATAAAAATTGAAATGGCCCTCGATATGAAAAAGGTTCCCCACCCCTGGTTTAATGCATCATACCCAGAAAGGCAGGAGGGGGGTCATTGCTTTAGCTAAGTGTGGAACAAGGGTGCTAATAATAATGTCAGCGGTCAAAGCAGTGACAGCTAATTATGACAAAAGTAAACAAAAATAAATACATCCAGGAAGCAAACAAGCAAAACAAATACACAAAAGGTGTTCTGCTGAACAACCTTCCCATGTGACGTCTTACCTGAAGGTGTTTGACAATGCTGACAACCTCACGGACGGAATAGGGGTAGGTTATTGTACCCTGGTCAGCCATAGACCTCAGCTCTCCAAAAACAGCGACCAGTTTCCGTAGGGTAGCCTCCGGGACATCAGGCCCATACTGTTTCAGCATTGATAATTCAGCCGTGGGCTTGGGATTGTCCACAGAATGGCAGCTAAAAATATCACCTGTTCAGGTGACAATAACAAGTCAATCTTCCTGTACCAATATTTGACAAACACTGAAAGCGAGGCTGTGTTGTTTGGTTTTACAGCAATGTAATAAATCTTAAAACTAAACTTAATTTCAGTTAACACTTTGAATCATCCGTAAAGAGATTTTATGACCAGTTGCATTCCTGATTTTATGACTCCAATCCCATGTATCTGTGAGTGGGCACACTTGTACATACCCATAGCTCCAAAAAAGTCATTTCCAAGAAAAGGAAAACCCGGTCTATTGGCCAGTACAATCATCCTGAAGTCTGGGTGCAAGACTATAGTGTTGGTTCTCCCCTCAGCTTCACTTGGATCTTTGAAGAAGAAACAGTATTAAACGCACTCACTCATTACTCAGTATCGGTTGAACCCACATAAAGCTGACTCAAGGGGCCTCTCGTTCAGGCTGTCGATCTCAGAACTGTAACTACGGGAACTCTTAGAAGCCCGGATGTTCTACTTGGTGTTTCCCTTCAAGTGGTGTCTGAGCCCCTCATTCTGTCTTTAAATGTTTTACATTTGAATGTTCAAATTTATTTTAAGCTTTAAACAAAGGTTTACAGTTCAGATACATCAGGGTTGGACAAATCTTCTATCGTCCCTGAACAACAGCCCCATTTTCTTGTTTTATCGTGAGAATTTAATTTGACTGCATGTAATATTTTACTCATATATTTATTTAATATTTTACTTTGTTTTCTAGCACATCTAACTCAATTGATAAGCGATATCTGAAACAGGCCCAGATATGTTTTAAATCTTGCCAGAGAGTGTGCGTGTGTGTGTGCGCGTGTGTGTACCTGAAATGATTCTGCGTCCATCAGCAAGAATCATCTCTTTACTTTCCACTAGAGTTTTGAGGATACAGGTTACATTAGTGGGAGCTTTGTCAGCCTCATCAACCACCAATATGTGGCCAAATTTTGCTGCTTTCACCTGTGCACACGCAAAAACACACATTTTATTAAAGTCGTATGCTACATATTATTTAAAGAATTCATTAATGTATCCTGATTGTGCAAGCAAGCGTAAAAGAAACAGCATGAGAAAACATGAGAAAGAGAGGGACTGACCAAAGGAGAATCCTCATAAGTTATTATCCCATTTTGAACTGAAGGTTGCACAGTCAAGGTCTGGACGGTTGTGTCTCTGAGACGGAGCAAAATAGGTTTGAGAAACAAAAGCACAATCCAGTATTTGCATTTAAATAAGAAAAGAGCCAGAGCACATAACAGGGGGAGAAACTCTGTGTTTAATATTATATCTTTTCTTCTCACCGGTGTAATTGTAGGTATTCTCTTGGTCTGTTCAGCAGTTGCAGGAATCTGTCCACAATTTTATTCTTACCGACACCCTGGGAAGGAAGGAGGATAACAAAGCAACTTGTTTGTAAGCTCCTCTAACAGGACTGAAATATGCCACCTTCCTTACACACAGCTATTGAGATCAGAATACAATGCTAATTAAAGGTGTTTTTATATTACAATCACATAAACTACATTTAGTTCTGATTATTATGATTTTAATAAATGTAAAACCGACTGCAGCTTTGATCAAGGGTGCAATACTTTGTTTTAGGCATTGTTGACTTCTATCTGTAGGTAAGCATCACCAAACCATTATATATATATATATTCCTAAATGAGAAAATAGTTTAAGTTTATATTTTGAAATGCTCATAGGGTGTATAATAGATGACCAACCTGATTGCCTACTAAGAGGAGGTGCTCTCCCAATAGAAAGTCTTTCAACATGTCTTCCATCACCTTCAAATGCTACATAAAAGAAATAGAATAGGACAGAAGGTTAGGACAGGACACATTTCTAATCAAGGAGCTTTAACGGTATTTTGTTTTTTCCTTATTTTGTAGATAAGCTATTATTCTAATTAGGGATGTCTGATCACATTTTTTTTTGTCCCTGAGTCAAAGTCATTTGATTTTGAATTTTGAAAATGCAGTTAAGAAAAAGAGCAAAGAAAGAAAACAACCAATTTGTCCTTTAAGGTTGTTTTTTTTTACAGTAAAGTACAATTTATTTTGAGTTACCTGAGGATTATTGAAGAAGAGGACATCAGGAACCTTAATTTTCAAACTGGGGTTGTAGACAGGAGCACTCACAGACCCAACAGTCAATACTCCATCTTTCACTATGCCTAACAAAGCACAGAAAAGGTCATTTTGTGTGTGTGTGTGTGTGTGTGTGTGTGTGTGTGTGTGTGTGTGTGTGTGTGTTTCAACTAGGGAAGCTAAACCTTTAAATCAGACAGGACAGAAGAGCAGTTTTCCATACAGAAATGTTTTTCATTAATCCTTGATATATTACATTTTTGGTTTTCAGTTTGCACAAACTGTTTCTATAAGAGTTGAATGAATTTTACACATTTGGCTATGAAATCGCTTTCAATGTTAAATAGGTAGGTCTGCAAATTAATTGAACCAAAGATGAACAAAAACAAACCTTAAACCGATTCTGTAAATTTCTGACAACTGTAACTTACAACTCAAGTCGACGCTTTCATCAGATTCTACCGTGTCGTGTATGGAGCTGCGATCAAGGCCTCTGTCCAGAGCTGCACGGGCCAGACGAGGTAGGAACCTGAAATGCACATTCACATGCTGGATCACTGTTGCACGCAATTTGTTCGCCTCATCTAAACAACAGATATTTGTGTTAACCTGGACAGACAAGCCTTATTGACAGCATGAGTGATGCTCTCGTTGGGATAATGAGAGAGACGGTGGCAGATCCTCAAAAGCTGCCTGGTGGACAGAGAAGACGCCAGAGACTGTGCCTGCAGACACACAACATTTACCAATGTTTTACATAAATTTCCTTAAACAACACACACACACACGCACGCACCGCACGCACGCACGCACACACGCACGCACACACACACACACACAGAAACTTCAAGAACATGCTCAAACACTTGCACTCACTGTGGGGTCATTTGCTGTTTGAAGGCTGTGTTTGAGATGTAATAGTTTTTCTGCTGCTTCTGTTGGAACATTAGGAGTCTACAAGACAAAACATGAAATGGAAAAACTTTGTAATGGTAGGAATTTCAAACAAATGAATTACGAGTGCTGCTTTGCTTGGAAACAAAAATTGCAGACACCAAATCACTATGTACAGTCCAGTTTCAGACCCTTTGCAATGGCAATCTATAAATCTATAAAGGCCGTCCACCATCAGTCACCAACAAACTTGACAATTTCTCCAAATCCAGGTGTGCTAAACCTGTTGCATCATACTGAAAGACTGGAGGTAGTAACTGCTGCATAAGCACTGAGTCAAGGGTATAAATACCTATGTCAATGCAACATTTTCCTTTTTTTAAGTAATAAATTAGCAAAAAAAAATCTACAAGAAAAATGCATGAACTTGGAGCTTTGTCTCACCAGTCCGAGGATGAGATCCATTTCCTCTGCTTTGGCCAAAGGAGTGACGCTGTGGTACAAGAACATTGGAAGCAGCTCTGCGTTCAACCATTGCTGACTATTTTTGCTGTTGGTACTGGCTCCTACAACGGGGGGCTCGGCCAAAGCCAGCACCCTAAAAGATGGATGGATGGGGAGAATTGACCTGGAAATACGGGACAGTTATCATTAAAGTGATGAATTCATAATTTATCTGAACTTATTTCTCATAATGAAAATGATAAAAATGAATTTGTGTCAGAGGATTAGAATGAATGCATATAGGAATGAAAACCCAGCGCTGTTGACAGGGGATTCTTTTTCTTTATGGCCACTGGATTGAGCTTTAGTGGCACTTGCTGTTCAAATGGACAGGCTGCTGTAATAGGATCACCTGCTCATCATCTGACACAAATTCAGTCTGAAGAATCCATCTTTTGAGAAAGCAATACATAGAAGCCAGGTTTTCTTTATGTCACCACTAATGACCCCATTTAGATGTTGCCTTGGGGTGAAAAATCCCTCACAGTTACTTTTGTCCTAATGGCAGGAATCCATGAAGCTTTGACCAGAATATTCTCATTTGTGGGTAGAAAACAATGCAGCTTTTAATCTAAAGTTCAGCATCACTAAAGGCAGCAGACTTGCAATTTTCCACGTATTTAACAGTGAACAGATGTACACCAAGGATAGACACAGTATAAACTGTGTAAGAGCCAATACGCATTTGTAATCTTGCCACATCTGTCTTCCCCTGCGAAGCATCTCACCATGACCAGTTCAAATGCAGTGGTGGTTCTAGTTTACATGTCGCGTTGTGTGTGCGTATACCTCTCTTGCAACTGCTGATCAGTGAACTGGAGCTGTTCCTTTAGCGTTTGGTATCTGTCCCATCGCATCAGTCTGGTCCCATCAAATAGATCTAACTCTCTGTCATGAAGAAGTCTGGAAAAGTAAAAAACTGAATAAACTCCGAAATCTGTGTATGTGTGTAAATAATTCACTTGTGTTTTATTGGTAAAGTCCTGTTAAAGGCTATCCAAGATGCCTCCTGGCAAGAGGCAGGGAACGCCCTGCACAAATTTCCCAATATTCTGTAAAGGTATTGTTTTAATGAAATGCAAAACACAGCAGCAACATTTATCGAACAAAATACACCATTATGTCAGCATTCTCAGTAGCAAACAACTGGAAAATGTGGTTTCATTTGTGTTACAGAATAAACTACAGTAGTCACAGTGTTCCATTTAAGTTGACTTCTATGATGAGAGAAAGAGAAAGCACACATGTACCGTTCACATGTGGCAATGCTTTTCATTTGCAGCAGTGGACATATAGAAATATAGAAACAAAACTCAACGTGATTAATGAGAGCAGTTAGAAAACATAAACACTCTATTTTAGATGCATGCACAATTACCTTGAGAGTACAGCCAGGGTTCCCTGGTTTACCCTGTGAATTCCATCCAGAAGCAGCAGCTTGCCTTCAATGGCAGCATTGACCAGAGGAGACGGCCTCCATGCTGTGTCCCCATTTGGAAGAGTGTACCTTTGCTGGAGAAGATCCCTGGCTGTCATGTCCTACAAATTAATATTGATGAAATAAAAAGGTCAACAAACAGCAACATACAAATCGACTTGCTTTATTATAATGTAAGTATTGATTTCCCCATTTCAAATAGGTCACAAATAAGGCTATATATCAGCATCTGTAGTCGTACATGTTCTGGAGAGTTCTGTAAAGTGTTTTAGCTTCAGGAATAATGCTACTCTAATATTTTAAATGGTCATGTTGATCCTAATCAAACAAGTTGAAAATTGAATGTAGATGTGTCCGAATTTGTAGCAGAGAATATGCAAATCTTTATCTAGTTAGTGTGAGAATAAGTAATATTCTTATTATGTAAATAAAAATGTATACATATACGATAGTGCAAACGTACATTGAGTTTTTATTTACCTGGTAGAGCATCACAGGCTCTATGCTGTAACCAAGCAGCTCAGCAAATTCTCGAGCAACTACCGATTTGCCACAACCCTGAATATAATAACAGCAACAAAAACTATTAAGTACACAAATATGCTGTACGGCATGTAAACCAACAGCTGTACATTATGAGTCAAATACCTTGGGCCCTATCACACACATATCTTTGCCCATGTGTGACTGGATCATCTCAGCTATCAGTTGGGAGTGGCTGGGTGTACTGATGAAGTTACTGCTTCTTTTGTTTGGATTCAGCGGCTTGGTGCCTGCTGGAACCTTGAGTTAGAGACAAGAGATGGTGGCAATCATCCTCCAGAATATATAATACCTCTGAAGGGCATTCACCCCACCATAGACGTTTTTCCCTTTTTGCTGCATTTACACATAAAATTATGGCCAACATAATTTAGCTTGGTTTTTAAGAAGATTCATCGCTGTACAGTGGTGACAGATACCTGAAAGGTGATATCTTTGTCTGCAACATGCAATGTGACATCTGCATGGCCCTCAAGATCGCTTGATGAGCCAACACTCAAAACTGAGCTGGGGGCTGGAATATGGTGTCCATCCATGAGCTCAAACCTCTGCAAATAAAGAGGCTTTAATAAATCATACCAAGAACGCACCCATCCTTATGGGTTTTCTGAAAAACATTTTTAGTGGTTTTCTTTATTGTATCTCACACTGAGAACACCCTCCACAGCCGTGCACCCTTCCTTGTTCAGCATGTTGCTGTAGGGGTAAAGCCTTTGTACCAGCTGCTGGGATGACATCACTGGGAAAGTGTTCTGTAGCAAATAAATAAATAAAATGTCTGAAAATGTGGCTTTTCCCTCAACAAAGTGAGACATTGTGCATGATGTGAACCAATGCTCTCACTAGCACTTGGAGAGCAGGAAGCAGATTATCCACTGGAAAGTCAGGAAGTCCAATACTGGAAGACTCTTGTGAGCACAGCGTAGTAGCAGCAGCCAGTAGCTGGGATATTCTGAAACACACAATGCATCAAAGTATCACATATTACAGTTAAGTTATTTATTGGGATAAATAATAAACAACACTCAGTTCTTTTAGTAAAAATAAAAATTACTATTTATATTACAGTTATTACTATTATTATCATAGTATTGACTATATTTGGGGGTTTTATTGTGTGTCTTTTACATGCCTTTCTGAAGCAACGTTGGTTCCTACTTTGTACAGCAGCTCCAACTGGTCCTTAAAAAGCAGAGCAACTTACAATTAATTTTCTGAGCATCAGTTGGGCCAAGAGAAGAAAATCTACTGAAGGTGAGCGGGACCAAAGTCAAAAGAAACATGTTATAAATTAACAAAGAGTCTAACGCTGAAAAAAGTGACACTTTGGACATAAATACCCTACATATAAAGTGCAAACAGAATTTTTAAATTATTTGCAACAGAGCTCAGAATATGCAGAATAGGCAGAATGGAACACTACAATCTCCAAGGCTTCAGTAAGAGAAATAAAAATATGGCAGTGGGGCTTTTTAACAAAACAGACAATGTGTACTGACCTTGAATGGTAAGTATGAAATATGCCTGGCCTGGAAACGAGAGCGTAGAGGTGGATCCAGGGGGTTGCCTTTGTACTTGGGGACAGGAAGGCCAAGAGCAATGACTCGAAAATCCTCACTCACACGGACGATCTTCCAACTGTCCAGCACTTCTTTTGTATGTTCCTGCAATGCATCAAAGTAAGATTTATTACATAATGCTTGAAAAAAACAATATGGTATATAGATGTATACACTGAATATATGTATACACTGTTGCACACATATACAGAACATATCTTAGCAGATGAACATGGCACTTTCAGGCATCCAGAAACTGTACCTAAATAGGTTTATATGAACCGTATTAAGTTTTGACCTGTAGCAGCTTGTCATAGCGGGTAGCTGACATCAGGAATCGTCCGTCTTCTAGCTGCATCTCTCTATTTTCCAAGAGGTTGTTTAACACAGGCAAAACGTTCCTTTCAGCCTTCTCAAGCCCATCCAGGACGAGGACTCGACCCTGTGTTGCTGCCCTGACAGCACACTGTGGAAACAAATTCCCAGTCACCAGGAAATCACATCCAAGATATAGTATATATTTTAAATTTGTACGAAAACAGTGATATACATTGAGTCAGTGACATTACTGTATTAGCACGTCTCCTGTGGCTACCTGGTCTATATAAAAGGCTGTCCCTGAACGGATCTCTCTCCTCTGTTTCAGGTCAGACTCTGTGGTGTCCCTCGACAGGGCCACATACTCGACTTCACGTCTAGTCAGTTCCTAGTAAACAAACATTTCAACAATATTAGACATTAAACTGCAGCTTTCTAAATAAACACCTCTTGTGAATATACCCATTTTGTCATGCATTTGCCTCACCAGATACTGCATAGCTATGGATCGTCTCAGAGGTCCTGGGGGACCAATAAGAAACATATCCTGACCTAAAAGGTCCTTTTGCAAAATCCATCGAAGGTGATGAGCCACTGCTTGTGGAGGAGAATCGAGAACTACATGTGCAACAAAAAAATACATTATCACATACTTCTTTCTAATATAATACATATACTGCATGTTTTCTGAGGGTAAAAGTCAAAATTACATACTGTGTTTGACAGGAACAAGTTCTGGATTTTTGGGTGTTTTAAGTTTATAAATGATCTCTCCGATCTTCAATGAATCACCTACAAAGAACAAGTTAAACAATGCTCATCAATGCTAGCTCCAATTTAGGTTTGTTTTTTTTAACTTCCTTTAGAAATTTTACTTTGAACTCTGTGAAATTTTTTTTTTAAAAAAATCATGTTTATGTTTCGATCTGTGCCGGCTTCCAAACATAGCACAAGGAATATGGATCGACACATGAGAAGGTTTTAGAAAGCAGTACAAAGGTTACAAGATAAGTCATTGTAGACTATATGACCAGGAGGTTCAATCTGTGCATTGTCTTAAGTTATTACGTCATAGTTACGACTTTATGCCTCATACATGGACACTAGAGGAGTGCTTGAAGTCAGGCGTCACACTTTCAAGGATGCAAAGTCAATAAACTAGATATTTCTGAATGGCATTGTCTGTTTATGAAACAAATTCCTCTGATACATGGAAATGTGACAGTGGGATTTGTTTCCAAAGAAGCAAATTACCTGAAGATGTTTTGTGAAGTTTGACCTCATGTGTTTTCCACATCCAGCCATTTCTTCCCAGCACAGCACCCAAAGTACTCCGGATCCTTCTGGAAGCGACACTCGCTGATGAACCGCTGCAAAGAATCTGGGGGTGCATTTTAACAATGTAAGTTCACCACACTATTAATTGATTATACAGGAGTCTTCATCCTCCAGCCTCAGCAATGGTCATTATATGACGCGAAATACCCCAACCGGTGAATGCCGGAAGATGATAAAGATGTCCGCATCTAAAGTCTGCCGTAGTGTTTCAGGGGGAAAATAGTTCCGAGGTGTTCAAAGATATCGTTAAATGTTGACAATCAAGGTTGGCGCAAAAAAAAAAAAAAAAAAAAAAAAGATCGAAGGAAGGAACAATCGAAAGAACAATACAAATTTACACAATATGGAATAATTCAGTGCCCTTCTTGACATTTCTGACCACTCAAAGCTCTCTCTCTCTTTCACTCTGTATATATTTACAAAATTGTAAATAGAAATTTCTGCATTAGAAAATAAATGTTGCAATTGATATAAATTGTGGGAGATATATTATGGGGATATATTTGTCAATAGTCGCTGCACTACCAGCATAACTGGGCTATATTTTATTTGCGTTACATGAATAAATGAATGCATGAACATGAATGAAAACTCTAGAACTGTATTTTAGATCAATCACCACTAAAAACAAGAAAACTATTAAAACACTAGATTTCAGACAGACTTTTCAGAGTTTTCATTTGGACTGATGTTTTTTCTGTGATATTCTATTTTTTACTTTTCTGCAACAAATAAATAAATTAATATATAATTATATATCTAATTATATATTAATATATAATATATATATTATAATAATATATATAGAATTAATATATATATTAAATAAAATTAAATAAATTAATGAAAAAACTGCATAACAGGAGGTTGGAAATCAGCTTCTAATATGAATGGGTTACTTTAATTACTCTGACAGCACAAAAAATAGAAGATGCAAAAAAGTATGCATCAAACGATTTGAAAACCAATATATTGTTTGTGGGAGGTCTTAGACAACAGCTCCAGTGTCTGTTTATCGGAGCACTGTTTGAGGCCCTAACCCTTGTGCACTAATCTTAACAGATGGAATAATTCCATTTTAATTTGATCTATGTGTATAGTGGAGAGGGATTTTGACTAGTTTAGGATTGACGTCCTCCAACTGGCAAGACATTCGGAAATAGATGATGAAAGATATAGTTCTATATATAGTTCTATATAGTTCTTATAGTTATTCCTATTAAATATACTCTTGAATATTAGTAACCGCAAAGACGTGAATACTTGTACTGCTGTACGGTGTTTTGGGCCTGCTGTTACGCTCCCGAGCAGTGGGGGGCGCTGGTGCAACAATGTGACAGATAGCCGCCGCTAAACAGAAAAGGAGTAAGTAGAGCATCGCAAGATCTGTCACCCAGCTGCAAGGTAAACACTTTACTTTGAACTATAGTTGCTTGTTACACAGTAAAATTATCAGCAGCTTTCAGCCGTCGGTTTCTATAGTGCTCCATAACCTGACTGATAGCTCAGTGGCAATGCAGTAACATCTCTTTAATGATTTGATGAGAGAATCAGCGGCTCAGGCCTGGTGATGCTGTTTTCTGCGTGATTGACAGGCCGTCACTCGCTTCGTTGAAATGGTTTTTCTGTGTATGGTTTTTACGGCGTGCGCTGGTTGGTTATATGGTGGCGCGTCCGCACAACGATAACGCAACCGGGATCCTGCAGCCCTTTATGTTTCGTACATCCTCACGACTGAAGACGCAAATCACGGTCGTCACTGATATGGCCTGTTCTACCAACATTATCCGCAACATTAACAAATCAGTTGTGCCGTGACCAACAACACCATCAACATCATCATCATCATCATTGTCATCACCATCATCATCATTTTAAACATTATCAGCGACATTTCCCTTAAGCATCAATTCCTCTTTAGCACAGCAGGTCACCGGCTTCCATCAAAACAACAGAATCGATGTGTTTTTGTATCCTGTCAGAATGGATGCAACACTTGTAGCAGGCCTTCTGGTAGAAAGATCATCTTTAGGTAGAATTTCTACGGCTCTGGTTGTCTGATGGCTACAGGCATCATATGCATTTAAAAACACTCTTTTATCATTTGGAGCATTTGACTTCCCTCTGATTCTCTTATTCTGTACTCAGCTGGTAAACTTGTGATGTGATGCTCCAAATAACAACTCATTAACAGTTTGACTCCAGTGGGAAAGGTTGGATTTTTTGTGAGTGTGAAGGTCATTAAACGATACATCCCATCAGCTAAATGACTCCCAGGCAGAGATCTATACATAGCTCATTTGAACTACGTATGAGACTCATATTTGGGTCTGTGCACTCCTAATCAGAATTTTTCAATCCCAGAATAATACACAGGCTTTTTTGGAGATTCAATACAAAACACGATAGATGCTGTTTTACAGAATTTAGTTTCACTCTAAATACTTGTCATAGTTGTATATGAATAAATCTTATAGGGGAAATTACGTAAATAAATACATATGTTTGTTGCTCACTCCTTAAAGATTTAAATATGAATTTATTATTTCTTAAATGTTTTTATAAGAATACTCACACTAATTCCTTATACTTTCTGATATTTTAAGGTGAGCAGCCTGTCAACTGCTTGTGGCTCCTGTCTGTGTTGACATGGACACCTACACTCGTATTAGAGGAGCTCCACTAAGATCGAGGTCATCAGTCCGGAAAGAGGTCTGTGCTCTGAGACGAAGCAATGTTTTATCACACAGTGTGTAATATTGTTATCAGAGTATACTTTTATTAACTGTAAATATCAGCATCTCGATATTCCACTGCTCAGTTTTCAGAATATTGATACCTGGGCTATAATCATTAACTTTTTTCTTTTTAACAATTTAGTCAATTCAGTCAGTGTTGTCACTAACAGAGTTTTAAAAAGTTATTTTAAACTCCTTTAACTGTTACTTTTATCATCTGTTACTTCATTATTATTGTCTAAACGAATGGTCAATTTACTTTTGAAGAATTTGAAGATATGTTCATTTTTCTTCTTTAATTTAAAACCTACTTGATTAAATTGTTTTATAAAATGTGACATATTAGCGATCATATCGGTATTGGCAGATTGACGGTGGTATTGATATGGTCACACGTCAGCATTGGGCTGATCCTAGCTGATATAAAGGATCTGCAAATGTTTTCATGCATACTCTGTTTCCCCCACGCTGAGTGTATTTGCTTATGCTACAGACGGCAGAGGATTTGTGTTGGATTAATAGGGAAAGAGGAGAAATATAAGGTGTTGCATATTCAAGTATGAATGATGTAGTCAGTCTGTGAGCAGCGTGTTGTGCGAGAGGCAAGGAGCAAGACAGCAGAGTGAGTGGAATGAAGCATAGCATGTGAATGCATGTGCGAGACAGAGATGGTGCTAATAAATTGCCTGTTATTGCTCATATTTAATAAAGGCTGCACCCTGACAGGACAGAGAACTGTTTCTTCAACCCACTGTTGATATAAATGGAGATTGGCCAGATGTTGTGAATCTGGCTTCCAGCCCTGGAGTTAAATAAATATCTTCTCTGCCCCTAGACTACACTCTGGGGGCCAAAGCAAGAACAGTGTTAACATTATGTTAATACATGTGTTTGAAAAATGTCCCATCATTAACTAAACTGTAGGAGTCATGTAAATCACATGGTGCCCAAATTATGTCTCTCAATGACCGAGTTATATTGGGGTTGAACTGTATTTATTTGAACATTGTAATGCAAATTGTGTTTTTTTGTTTTTTTTAACTGGTTACCCTTAAAGTTTGAATTTCTATGCATTATAATAGCATTTAACTTTATCTGCTGTAATGTTTGCAGCATGAAAGTTTATAAAAATGTGCTGTGAACTTATATGCGGATTCAATTAAGTACCGTAATTTCCGGACTACAGAGCGCCTGATTATAAGCCGTATAATCTAATTTTAGAAAGAAAATCAATTTTCTACTTATACAAGCCGCACCGGATTTTAAGCCGCAGGTATCCCACATAGTAATATGAAAAGTTAGATCGACAACATTCAGTACCGGTAGATGTTTTTATTACCGTAAGAGACGAGTCACTGACCACTGACAGACAGGTAAGAAACAACAGACACTCTTTTCACTTATATGTTTATACAGAGACCTTAAATCCAAATTTTATCACGTCAGGATTTTTAAACTTTTCTTTTAATTTAATCTGCTTAGCAACATAAACAACAGTGTCTGTAATGCAGCTTCCTTGAAATATACGTTTGTATCAGCTACACACAAATTACGTTGTTTATACTTTTTTACTCAAGCAATGAACAATCTAAACCCCCCGATGGTCCACCTCTAAAATCTTCTATTTTCATCACGGTGGCGATTGCTTTTGCCTTCGTCTGATTTGTACAGCGGAAACACCGCGGCCGCCTGCTCTCTGTGTGTTCACCCAGTCTTCCAGAACGTTTTCAAGCTCGGGCCACCTGCGATGTTTACGTCTAAAAGCTTTTGTCGTCTTTTTGCTTTGGATCAGTTCTTCAGGCGGGCGTCTCCACCTTCTCGCCATTGATTACCGTAATGTATGCAAAGATTACGCGCGGCAGCTCGATTTCCTTCTTCAACCGCAAGAGTGATCGCTTAAGTCGCATCATATGCTTTTCTTCTAGTATTTTCCATGTTGATGAGGGTTAGTTAAAAATGACCGATTCACAATAGTTGTGATAGTGCGCCACGAAAAAAAACATAAATAAGCTGCACCGTAGAATAAGCCGCAGTGTTTAAAGTGTAGGAAAAAAGTAGCGGCTTATAGTCCGGAAATGACGCTATGTGCCACTGAGCTGAACATATATTTCAGTCACCCTCCCCCGAGAGATGGTGCATGTTGATTATTTTATATACTTCAACACCGTGGCTGGACTGGAGTTTTCTGCTTCACGTGTTTCAGACTGTGCATGACTGTAGTGTTCAGTGTGTGAAGAGCCTCTTGAGAAATAAGAAGGAGCTGTGCAGTGTTGACCTCGAGCTGCCACCCAGAGAGTCACGCAGTTTGACAGAGGTTGGTCACACAAATAACAGTTCGACCACATTGTTAAAATTAAAACGCACAGTTGCTAATGTTCCGTGTGCTTGTTCAGATTCATTATGTGTGTCTGCCTCGTCTATGTGAAGAGGACGATATCAGCCATCAGGTAAGCTGGATTCACGTGCATGTTAGTGACTGTGGAACTTTTTTCTTAAATAGTCAAGATCTAAATTGCTTTTAAAAAAAATTATATTTAATCTCTAATCCTGAAAGCTTCTTCAGTTCCAAATCACTACAAGAATTCCCCAAATCTCCACTTCTAGTGGAGTTGACCTCTGTCATTGTTTGATCCTTGGGTTGCATGAGTCGAGGCATGAATGAATTTTAAGCTGCTGGGGAGATTTTGACACTTAAATTTGAGTTGTATATAGTCTCACAATGCACCACTTCTCTGCAGTGGAGAAGTTGTTCTCGTTTAACATTAATAGCCACAACCCTCCCTCCACCCGTCTCTCTCCGCCTTGTCAGAGTTGTTTTGCTCTCCAAAGTCAGTCCCTTGGGCAGAAGATGTGACATTGCTGTTTGCTTGTAGATAATCTGTCCAGTTTTGGCTTCGCATGAGATATTAGACTCTGGTTTCACAATAGTGGCCCTCAGCCAATACAGTTGTCATATAAAACTATAATTAACTATGGTCAGTCATAAATTTGAGAATGGGTAAGAGAAGATTGATTACATTTTGTATAATTTATCCTCAAGTCAATCCCTCTTTGTAATATGTTTTCCATCAGGCTCTATTATCGCTACCAGGAGGACTTTATGAGATTCTCAGGTCCGTCCACATTCAAAACCTAAAAAATGATGAGGTTCTACTGCTCAAAGACGCGCGCACCCTGGCACTGCTGAAGGATGCTGGATCTCTTGTAAGTGATCACCTTATAAATCATATCTCAGATTGAAAGAACAGTCTTGGACAGTGTGTCACATTGTTTTCAAATGAGGAGGAGACGAAGTGAACTTTAAACTTTCTCTACTTTTTTAAAAGTAATATATATTTACCCCTTTTCCTCTCTCTTTTGCTTTTTTCAGTGTTGGCTAAAGACTGTGTGTGTGCTCAGGCATAATCCCAGCTCTAGTTTCAGTGTAGGAGCTTTGATGGACTTGCTTGGGTGTTATATAGCAGGCGTCCGCTATGCTTTGGAGCTTCAGACCCTTCAGACATGCACAACAGTGCCAAACCAGACTGAGGAAGATGATACCAACCAGTCGGTTTCATCCATTGAAGATGACTTTGTCACAGCTCTGGAACATCTGGAAGAGGAGGACACGGGAGGCAAACCCTGTATGTGTCGTATGGCTGCTTAATGCTTTAATCTATTAAACCCTTGTAGCAAAGATATTATTGCATAGTATTAAGGCAATAATTCTGGGTTTCCTATTTTTACTCTTCAACAGCAGTTAACTACCTTCTTAATGTAAAATAAATTTGCTATCTAGACAAGAATCAGATGTGTCTCCATGACCTCTAGTTGAGCATTTTAAGCATAAATCCATTTAAGTGTTTATGTATGTTTTTTTTCCTTCTCTTTTCTATTCCAGTATCTTCTTCCTACCACCTATGTAAAAAGCGTGATGTGGCATTACAGACAGTCCCTGCCCATAGCAGAAGAAAGGAATCACCAGCCTCCTGCATAATCATGAGCTCAACCTCGGAGAAACGTAGCTCATGCCATGATGTGTCTGTCCCAGTCCAGAAATCATCAGTCCTAGAGTCCCAGTGGACTCCGTTTAAGCCTAGAGGTTGTGTCCCTTCTCCGCTAACTCATGTTAGTGAGTCAGAAGAGTCTGAGTGCTCTAGTCCCAGCCCAATCATTTTTCTGGATGAGGTGGGCTACCAGAAGAGCTTGCTAGCCAAACTGGACATTCCACAGCTGCCAGGTGAACCCAGAGAGCAAGTTGAAGACTCAGACTCTGAAGTTAGTGAATTTTTTGATAGTTTTGACCAATTTGACGACCTAGGTGAGCTATGCTCAGAAAGAAGCACTCTTACCCTGCCTCTAGATATCACTAGCATCCCAACAACACAGAAAAAAACACCTCAGTCTTGTACCAGTGGGTTGGTATCCAAAAATGTTCCAAGGACTTGCTCCACCAAGGGTATGAATCCTCAGCGATTTGACCAATCCTCTCTTCCCGCCAATGTGAAAAAGCCCACTCCTTTAAAGCCAGACTCTGCCTACACATTCCTCACTGAGGGGTCGGACTCCTCTTGGCCAGTGCAATGCCCCTCTGAAGATAATGGTGGACTACTGTTCAGCCCTGTCACCTTTTCAGCTTTCAGCCCATTAGTAGACTGCAGTACAACGATGGAATACTTTTGGAAGACTGATGGAGAAGACAGTCCCGGGCTCCATAAACCCAATAATCTCTGCTCTTTGTTTAAGCGATATTCAGACTTCGCCAGCAGCCTGTCAAAAGAAATCCTGGAGTCTGTGTGTGGCTACAAGTCTGCTGTCGATATCAGTGAGAACAAGAATCTCAGCTGTGTCTGCCACAAGGAATTTAGAAACACTTCAGGTTACATGATGAAGCTTTCAGAAATACAAGAGACTGTGACAGTAGCCAAGATTCAGAAGAAATTACCATGTTTGAAGGATGGCATTCAGAGGTTTGCCACTGACCTGGTGCAAATAAGCTTGGGGAGTGCCTTGCGAGACCTCCAAAAGAGTGTGTCTTGCACAAGCACCTTGTGTCACCTCGCAGCCAGGCTCACCTCCTCTGTGTTTCAAATGGCCTTCCATGAGATTGGCATGCGCTATGCCTATTTGTTAAAGGAACGAGCAATAAGTGGATTAGCTAGCCTCTTAGTTGGAGAGGCCTTGTCTGGAGCACTAAAAGAGTTTCTGATGATAAAAAATCAGATTTTCCACAGCACAGTGAAATGTTTCGCTGCTAATCTGGCTGAAGAGTTGGTGTTTGAAGGGACCATGGAAGTATGTCAATTTTCACACCCATCCACCCCCATCACTCCCAGTGAGTGCTTCTTTGGCCACAAGCAGTCCGGTAATGACGAAGTGGTTTCTTCTTATGCGTCAGACCTTTCTGAGTCCGTTATCCAAGAGGTTTTCATTGAGCTCTCACAGACTTACTTTGCATTCCCCAGCGAAGCAGCAATTAGTGTGTCTCTTGACAACATCTATGTTAGCACAGAAAAAACTAGCACCGGAACGTGCAGTGCCTCGGATAGTCAGCAGAGTGTTAGTGACAAACCAGCTGCCACAGAAGAGGCCGATGCTGATGGGACTTGTACAGTACCCAAAGCCCTCTGCATTATATCGGGAATGGCCAGTGGTATTCCTGTGCCCCAAGCAAGCCAAGTTCTTTCTCATGTTTCGCTAAAACATGTTGAGCCCTACCAACAGCTCAGTTTTCCACATAACCCACAATCCAGCAGTGAAAGTCTAAAGGAATCTGCCTCTAACACCATTACAACCACACTTGGTCGCCTTCACAGTCATGAAATTGAGACTCCAGTAAGCGAAATAGAGTCGTCCCAGAGCAAATCTCCGTTACAAAACTTTTCTGGTGGCATGGTGGATTTGATAGTAAATGGGGCTTGTGATATAATAACCTCTTCAAAAATGAAGAAGAGCCTGGGCGATTGTGCTGATTTCTTAACCAAGACAATTGGAACCCAAAGAGATTCTAACGAGGAAATAGTGGGCAGGGAGGCTCCAAATCCACCAAGGAAACAGGAAAATGACAGGGAAGGTTGTAGATATGACTGTAGGTACTTTGGATATGTTAAAAAGGACGATTCAGGCTCTCAAGATGACTTACTCACACTCTTAGACCAGAATTCTAGTGGAACTCCTGACATCCCTCCTAACCCTCAGAAGTCCAAAGATCTCTCCAAAAAAACACAGAAAATTCCGAAGCTGACCAAACTGTCCACAAAAATCCCCCCTACTACTCCTCCACCGATCCCTTCCTGTCATCCTCGCAGAGGTTCAGGAGAACCTCCTGTGGCCAACAGGGCTGAATTGAGTTACAAATTGTTAAGGTCCGTCTCTGACCAGATAAACGCCAAAGAGGATGAAGACAAACGATTAGAGGAAGAGGAGGTGATTGGTATTAACTGCGAGGAAGCACGTTCTTCACGTGAAATAGGTAGGAGGCCTGTTTGCAGAGTGTCCAAAAAGGAATCCCTTTATGCGGAGTGGTTGGCTTGTCATATTTTATCCATGGCAACAGAGATGGATGGATTGGGAATGGAAAAAGGGGAAGGAAATCTGAGCTTTAGTGCTGAGGGGAGGGCCAGTGTGACACACTTTTCAGAGTGCACCTTGAACACTTTATGGGTGTATGCAGGGGAGGTGGCTGGGGAGGTGATCAGCGATGTGATGCAGACGGTGAGCTCTGCACAGCAGTGTCCATATCACAGAGTGCTCAAAAAAAGGTGCAACAACAGATGTAGCGCTGAATGTTTGTATTACAGCTGTCACCCGTCACAGACTAGTGCCAATGATTATAGAGACAGGAGCGCAGGGTTGCTGGCTGACAAATTATCTAAAGACATAACGGCTTCTGTTTTAAGATCACCCACATCTGCCTCTAGAACACTTGCAAGTGGTTCCTCCTCTCCGTCTTTAGAGTATCCTTCTGAGATTGTCACCAATAAATTTGCTGGCTACCTCATCAAGGTACTGAAAAAAGAAGGTAGTAGTAGGGACCTTGTCTACCACTCCACAAAATTAGACCTAACTCATGCAGACCCTAAGCTCAAGCAGAAGCCCTCTCCATCACACTTTCACTCTTCTTCTTGTAATAACTCTTCCTCACTGAAAAACCGAGAGGCCCCAGGTAATGATGGTCCACGTTGCTCTGAGACTCGTCGAGAACACACGGATCTGGCAAACTTCGCCGAGTCCTTGGCGAACAACATTACCTGTGATGCAACATTGAAGCTCGTCTCCTCTGCAAGGCTTCCAAAATCTTTGACTGACTCATGTCTTTATAGAAAATCCAGACTCGCAGACACGACAGACCATCTGATTAGGCACTCTTTTTCCTGTCCCTTCATCGATAAAGAGAGTGAGGCCAAGAGAAGTGTGCATGATGGGGTCTGTAAAAACAGGGCAAAGCCTGCCATCAGACACTATGCCAACAAAACAGTTGATAACACACTGGAGATGAGCCTGTGTTCAATCGGACGTTCTTCCCATAAACCCCAGGAGATCCACAGCTCTGATAAACACACCCGCGTTTTGTCTGAGATGTCGCTGCACGGACAGACTGCAGAGCAGAAGGCGCACCATTATTGTTGCAGCCCAGAGGGGCCGCACTGCCCTGAAGTCAAGAGGCACAGTCACCAGCCCGTGTTGCACAAGAAGAAAAGGATGCCAGAGTGTCAAGCAAGAGCTGAGTCACTTTGTAGCCTGGAGGTTCCAAAGATCCACATTGACCAGTACCACAAGACCGCATTTGCAGAAGAGATGGTGGCTATTGCCATGGAAACAGCCAAACATGAGCTAAGTAACACTAGCCTTAATGTAGAGAGTGGCATCGGCCACGATGGAACCAGCTATGACAACAGCCTAACAGCTGAAATCACGACGTCAACACTGTCCAAAACCTGCCATGACGCCAACATCAGGTACACGGACCAAGAGACACGGTGCTCAATTACTCATGTCTGTTCTATCATGTCATCTTTGCTTTGGTTAGAGATGTGTCACATGTTTAATGTACTAATCTACTTGTTAGAGTTTCTTTACTTCAAGGGTCTGACCTCATACATTCATTCATTTGTTTTATTTTTTAAACATTTGGACGTTCCATTTCAAAATTAACATTGACAGATTCAATTTATATAACTTAACAGTTAAAACTCAGCGGGAAAAACGGTCTGTTGACGAACAATTTAAGACACTCCCATGTTTATTCCCTCTTGAAACGACTGAAATCACACACTGTAACACATCAGGTGCACATTTTGAAAGCTTTTCTCATTTTAAACCCTGACATGTAGTCTGGTGCTCCTGACTGTTGAGTGAGATTGAAAGAGCTATCAGGCCATCAGGCAGAGGACTGTAGTGAGTCTGGTGAGGGTGGGGGACTTTTAAACATCTGCCAACATGCCCGGGTCCCTCTGTCCAAGGAAGCAGACCACAGGGTTCTAAAGGAAGTCTCCAAAAGCCTGAAAATATCGTCAGGTGATCTCCAGCTGACTCTTGGTACTGCTGCTGTAAAAGTGCTTCTCTGATCAGGAGGAGCCTGAGACAGAGCTGAACCTTCATGGGAGGTGTGAAAGTAGGAAAGCTTTGCTGTCTGAGGGAAACACCAAGGCCGGACGGACAATTGAATTATGTTCCTAGAACCCATGAGTCTATATTTGAATTATTTGGACACCAGAACAGAAAACATGTTTGGCGTGAACCAAATACAATATTCCAGCTCAAGAACATCATCTCAAGTTCACATCATAGCATCCATTGAATTCCACTTTAAATCAGAGGCTGTTGAGGAACATGTGAGACCATCTGTATAAAAATTTTAAACCTGAAGAAGAACTAGACCCAGCAACATGACCCAAAATAACAGTAATTCCACCAGCAACTGGTTAAAAACTATAAAATAAAGAGTCCAGGCATGGATGAGATAAAGCCCGGATCTTAATCCCAGCTGGATTGTGTGGGATTACTTGAAATATGAATCAACGTGGGGCAAACTCCTCTCAGACTGGTGTCAGTCTGGTAGATGGCTACGAGCAGTGTTTCACTGAACTTACTACAACCAAAGGGAGAAACACCAGCTATTAGGGGGTAGATTGTCCTCACCTTTTCCTCAGATATGCATTTTTTTTTTAGTTTTTTAAATATTATTTTTTGTTTTCCTGTAATTTAATGGATAAATTAAACCAATCTTAGTGTTTGAAATGATGAACATTTTTAATTAAGAACTAAATATCTAACTGGGCGTCCAAATGTTTTCACCTGCTGTTTTACCACAAAGATTTCACATTACAAGTTTAATAGTAGAAATAATTGCAGAATATTTGATACTTCAACTCCTGTTTTCCTCCCTTTATCTCTCTAGTTTTTCTAGGCGAGAAGCCACTGAGCCCTCTGTATCCCAGCAACTTAGTGTTGGAGATGATAGTCTGGGCAGCTGGTCAAACCTGAGTTTCGAGGATGACAGCAGCAGCTTCCTCCACCTCAGCGACAGGTGTTCGCCCATTATCTCACACACAAGAAAATAAATCACTTTTTGTGTTTTATACTTTTTTGTGTTTACAAAAGTCCAAACCATAATCTTACCTAGGGTAACAAAATAGCTATAGGCAGCTCTGCGCTAGACCAATGCCAGGCTAATATGCTGCACCAGTAGATGGCGCTGTAGTCCTTTCCCCCATGAGAAAGTATGTATGTTTGCATCTTTACCCAATTCCACTGTGACTGTGTTACATGCCCTAAATTAAAATATATATATATTATCTGACACACTTTTGTTCACCCCATTAAAATAGTTTAATTTGTTAATAATTTCTGATGATGATCTCTGGAAGTAAAGCTACTGATTTTCTGTCTTTACATACTGAAGGAACATGTCTGGCGATTCTGAATGCCATGCTGATCTCAGGCTGTATTCTCTTATTTGCATCATTCACTGGATCTACACTTTTGACAGCTTGTGCAGTTAAATCACTCTTCAGCAGGGTGATGTGTTTCGCTCCCATCATTGTTACAGTGTGTTCTCTCCCCAGCACCAATGGGAACAGTAGTAGCTGGAGCAGTCTGGGCTTGGAGGGGGAGGCTTATGAAGAGCATATATCATTCTCTCCGTCTGACAGGTTGGTCAGGACTTTGTTTGTTCTCTAAAGTTTTTACTTTCTTGCTTCCAAAGTCATCAATAACAGTAACATACAGTTGAAATATTGTGTCTTTTTGCCACCAGTAGCATTCTGGCTATTGTCTGTGATGTTGGAATAAATTCACTGGTTGTAGCTTTTCATAAATCATATTTTATCATACTTACTCACATAGTGCTCAGAAAGATTTTCAGGTCTATTCTGGATTTTATAGCAGCTAATAAAGAGAAACCAGAATGGAAGAAATCTGATCTCATTGGCTAATTCCTGTCAGCACTCTAACTGCAGTGCTTTGGATAAGATGGAGGTTTTCCAGAGTATTATTGGGAAATGCTGATAACAATGAATTACACGGTCTTCCCTTGGACCGTGACGGATATTGTGAGAATTCCTTGAACGATTCGCATCTGCCAAGATTCTATGGGCCCAATGTTGTTCAGGGATTGTCTTGTAATGGTTGTGCAAAGTTTAACAATCCCCTAAATTGTGCTTCACTCATACAGTGGCAGTGGTGCTTTTTCATAGAGGTTAGACAGCTCGTTAACGGAGGGATCTCTTTTTCTGCTGTGGAGCAGAGACGCAATGACCAAAGGGTCTATAGACTTCAAAATAATTAAAAATAACTTTAATTTGTGATGACTTCTACACATTTTGGTACAGAACATGTGATTATAGAGATAGGATCCAACCTGGCATCCCGGGCCACCTTTGAATGTCAAGTAGAGAGAGGTCACAGCGTCTTAATGGCGAAGCAGAGAGCGTCAAGCCACAGATTCTGTAGCATCAAAAAGGGTAAATCTGCACCATGACTACTGGGTGTATTCTATGAATGTAATACACCAGAGCGAAAGAAAGTTTTGAAGGCAAGGAGATTTTTTTAGGTATTGGAATTTTTGTAAAAGAGAGAGAGACTTGGGAATCTTTATTGGTGGGGGAATCTCAACATTAGGCTGAATCATACATTGGCCTCTCCTTTCCTTTATTTTTTGCCCGAATATCCCAATTCATGAGCGAATTGAGTGATTTTCAGTCCCTTTAGATCTTCCAGGGCCAACAATTTCCGGACTGGGATAAACATATTTCAAGACACATTTGGAAAGGACAAAAACTGTGAATGAATTAAGGAGATGTGCATTAGCTCCAGACTTTAAACCTCAGAAGTGGAAGACAAGGTATCTGAAATGGGCTTTGTTTTTAAGAAAGGAGATTGGGAATCTCTGTGTGAGTGACCATCTGCATCCTGCCCAGAGGAGTGCACTCTTCTTAGTTGTCATGCACTTGCAGAGTTGTTGTTGGTTGCTCCAGCGTACAGGTTGGAGTATTCGCACAGCGCCAAACAGCACGCACAACATGGCTCTGTCCCTGCCTGTGTGGTTTCCCCTGAGGGTGGACCAACCTCTGCCTCTCAGTGTTGCCAAGCTCGAAAAGGACAGGAATGTGATTCTGAGTTTTGTGGAAGCACCAACATCATCGGGGATGACAATGTTTTGGAGTTTCTTCCTACTTTTCTTGGTCTGCTCTGGTCCTCTTTAAGGTTTTAATGAAAGCCCAGTTCAGATAGCCTCGTGTTTTGAGACTCCTGACGTCCAAAGCGCCCTTTTTTTTTGCAAAAAAAAAGGAGAAACAGCAGATCAAGAGTGCCCTCAAAACATGCAGCTGCCTGAACTGGGCCATTCATTAAAAATACACAAAGGAACCGAGCAGACCAAGAAAAGTAGGAGCGAGGCCAAAACATCGGTTCGGGTAGCCACAAAGTGTTGCTTCAGTTGTTAGTCGACATAAATTCTCTACTTTGACTCTGGCAGTGTGAAAACAAACAGTAAAAGTGAAATGCCATCTCATATGTTTTCTCATCATACTCCTGCTTCTCACTCAGTGACTGCTGGGATGGGCTCCAGCACCCAATGACCAAGACTGTGGATAAGTGGTAGTTAAGGGAATAAAACCAACTGCTGGATAGATGAATGAAAGGATGGATATCCAAGTGAGACAAGCTTGGTTGCCTGTTATCATTAAATGTAAAAAAAATTAAAAAATAAGATCAACCATTTCATAAAGTAGAGGAATGACTCATTTCCCCCCAGAAGAAACAAAAGTGAGTGCTTAAGGTTTTGTGTTAGAAAGGAAAAGTCAGGCTTCAGAGTGATCCAATTTTAATTTTAGTGATTATGGCTGAACGGTCAAAACAGATTGAAACAGATTAGTAAACATACTGCACGACTAATTGCAGGAAAATATAACTGGTTGGAAACATGGCGTTAGTTTGTCACTGTAAGGTGCATTTTAAGCAAACTACTAGTCATTATTATCTCAGTAGCAGCAGCTAGTTAACCCATGTGCTATTTCCCCTGCAACAGTGACAATACAGAAGACAAGGAAAGTGGGGTTAAAGAGGAATCCAGTGGTAAGAGCTTGTCTGTTACTCAGTAGTTCATTTATATTCATTGTAATAATGAATTCCTAAATGTATTTTTAGTCACATATTGATTTTTTTTACTGATAATTTGATTTTTAAAAAAGAGTTTTTGATATATTAAACGGCAAACTGGAGGAGACCAGATTAATGTGCAGATGGTTTGGATTCTTATTTGGGTCTTAATCTTTCCATGGCCCGAGTGTGAGAGCACTTATGTGTGTGTGTATGTGATTTAAACACAACTGTATTTAGTCACACTAAAGACTCATCATCTTCACTCCTATATGCCCACTCAGTCTGGGTGTGTTTCAAGCCAGACAGCTTCCTCCCAAGTCTGAAGGGAGGGAGGGAGGGAGAGAGACTGTTTTATCTTTTTAGAACTCTCTTTGGATTGCAGAATATGTCTCTCAGTCAATCAAAGTGAAGCTATTGACATACATTCACTATATGTCCTCTGAAGTTTAAAAATGAGTGTTGGGAAACATCAGATGGAATTAAAATGATAAAAGAGAAAGAATTATAAAAGGAATAGTAATATTTCTGCATAAGTAACCCTGTGAACCTTGTTTGTGTGGACCGCAGAGACGCTGTGTGTGGACAGAACTTGCAGGACCACTCTGGTCATTGTGAACTCCGACATCAGGGGGAATGGGTGTGACCCTCAGCACGCGAGCGTGGACCCGCAGCTTAGGAGCATGCTGCAGTGGGTGGCAGCTTCTTTAGCTGATATTCCTCACATCCAGCTGACGCGTGATAAAGACCTCAAGCAGGTAATTACCAAGAGCCCAAACCCCCCATTAGTCATCTACAACAGGTTTTCACATTGGCAGTCATAGTTAAAGCTAAAGACTTTCCTGAACGTGTCATATTATCTCAATGAAAGCAGTCATTCTTTCCATGACTGCTGAATGTTCCAGAGATGAGCAAACTTGTAAAGCGGTATCCCTGTTTTCACTACGGTTTGTTTTTCTGTGGAGACAAAACCAAATGTGGTTTGAACCATCATTTCCTGATTTTAATGTTTGTATGTAAAGAGATTGAGGACGAATATACTGCTGCTCAGATAACCACAATGGTCTGGTACAGCCCTGAGTATTCAGCCAAGTGTAAACATCTTGAGACTGTTGTAGTTTGAATCGAGTGTTGATGCAATTTGAATTACTACTGGTGTGTGTTTTCACCCTGGGAAACAAGCGAAAATATTGTGATTTTTATGACATAGCTTGTCGTTTAAATATGCTACATCAACACTGCTGTTGCTTGTCTTGTTTCAAACTTTTTTAATCTCCAAAGGAATGGAGTGGCAGTGTCCTGCACCTGTCCAAGGTTGTCCAGCAGTGTTGGATATTCTGAACTGTTGTTTGGCGCCTTCTCATTCTGCAATATGCATCTTTTTTCTTGGAACAAAGAACTTGTTTTTTTTTAAAAATCAGAAGTGCTTTACATAAGGCTGTAACAATATAGTGCTAATCAGTGAGAGCCACAGTGTCCTTTAGTTAGGTATAAACCATAAACTTTTGCTGTTTCAGCTCCCAGCAGTGGTACAGAGAGTTAGGGAGAAGAAGTGGAAAGTGGGAGAGCTGCTCCACGCAGTGCTGCAGTACTGCGACGTGCTTCATTCAAGCCATGCCAGAGAAGAGGATGTGCAGGCAGACAGAGGGCTTAACCACACCCCCCTCTTCCAGTGGATCCTGGATCATGTGTAGACCACTCTTCCATGGCTTTTTCTTTGTCTTTCTTTCCATCTTTTTGCTATAAACAAGGCTTTGCGAGCTCCATACGCCGTAGAGAGCACCATTTCAATCTGTCAATCTCAAATGACTGCAAGCACTGTGACTGTTGCATGGAAATGGTGTGAGTTGTAGTTCCTGCTCTTTATTATTTATTTCGCAACCGCACTTGTGTCTCGCCTGCATAGATGAGGGGTTGACCCGTAAAGGCAGCACGGAGAGAAAGAGAGAGAGAGAGCGAGAGGTTTGTTTCCAGACACAGTGAAGAGAGTGAAAATATGTGGGGGTTTTTAGGGAATCCCCGTAGTTGCTGGGAGAGTTTCATATAAACCCTGCTGATGTTTTTACAAATGAAATGAACAATTGCACACACCCGCTACACCCTTGTTGCATTCTAAAAGATTCTGATGCTTCGTCTATAGCAGTGCTCTGTACTTTTTCTGTAGAACCGTTCCACCCAGGTTTTTCACTGTCGAAGTACAGATGTTATAAATAATCATGTTGCTCTAAATGTGTATTTTTGATGAACAAAAGACAAAAGCATACGTGGCACTTGGAAATTGGTGTACCTTATATACTACTGTACTGCTCAGCCGCTCCTAAACTCCGTTGTGAAATCTGTAGATTTGTAGACGCTCTGATACACTTGATTGTCAGCTTCTCACTGGAATGCATTTTTAAGACCAGCCTACCTACGTATCCCTGATGTTCCCTAATCTATTTGCCTCTCCCAAAAATATGACTGACATGTATGTATTTAAATATTAGTAAATGAAAATATGTATTATTCAGCAACGTAAAGACTGTTGTGTGGTCCTGTGCATGGCTTTTAATTTACAGTTGTTCTATTTGAGTGTTATCAATTTAGCATTAATACTCAACACACACACACACACCTACACCCACATAGACGCTGGTTTATGCAGTATACACGTTAATACTTATACTCTTACATATGCAGAAATACCTACGTTACCAAAAATAGTACAAGTATTAGTGTATTAGCCTGAAGGATGACAGATTGCAGCAAGTTTCGTTCAAAAGGCTCTATTGAATGTAAACGGTGGAAGTGAATCGGTGTACAGGTTAACAGGTTTATCGATATTTGGATTTGTGACTAATCTACTATTGCTTTGAACCTCTCACGTGTAGTGATCTGTTGTTTCGGCTTCTCCTACACGTGTTGTAAATCTGTTGACTTGCCATTGTCCTCAGTATTTCTTCCTACAGTATATAGAGACATTGAATTTGATAAAGGAGAGCTGTACCTCATCCCTCTCATACTGCGTGTTTCTTCTGCGTCTTTGTACAATCCTGCCAAATCAGAACATTTATTAAAATGTAAGGCTGACTTGGTGTTTTGTTTTGTGTGTTCGCATGTCTGAAAAATTACTGGTAACAAGGAAATGGATTCAACCACGTGGAGTTAATGTAATAGAAATGAGCTCAGTTTTACTTCAGCAACATTAATCCTCATGTCTGCAAGTTTCCTTCTGGGTAGATTTCATTAAACTGGAATGTTACATTCCCTAACTTATTGACATCTTCTGAAACTTGTTTGAGGATTACGTGGACAAAACTCCTACTATGACTAAATTATTGATTAAAGAAATGACCTTTTAACAGGGGGAATCCTCGACTAGGATTAGACTCCTGGGGGGACCCAGTTGCTAATGACCAGTTGGAAACAGGGGAAATGGGGCAAGAAGGACAAAAGCACCACTTGTTCCACTGATGATGCAAGTCCAACACTGAGGGGTCAGTGGGGCCAGAGGTCAGCGCTGGAGCCAACAACTCAAGTCCGTTTTATGTGGAAATGGGTCTCAAATGATTGCTACAGTGATATTTGTTGGCTATGCCCACAGTTACAAAACAATTAGTGTTGGTGTGATTCATTTCCACCAACACTCCCACAGAAAGAAGTAGAGCGAGAAGGACAGCGAGCGCAGGTGCGATTAGGCAGTGAGTCGTCTGAAATATCAGGAGTATTCAGGGTGTTGATGGATTCCACCAACAAATAACTGGGTGGGGGGAGGGAAAATGTGGTCTTTCATTACATTGTTTTCATTTGATTGTCAGCTTTTCAGATGATTTCTATTACCGAGCTTCTCTACCCTTTCATGATCTAGCTTACTAATGCGGCATGGCATCCATGATAAACTGTAGCCTTTTGTCCTAGGAGGGGGGAAACCCATTACATCATCTTAAGATGTGCGGTGTGTTTCATCCTGTCTTGAGTGAGGACATTTTGGGGTGTCTGGGGACTGAATCACTGATATATGCTGTGCTAGGCACCAGACAGTGACGCACTTCTGATACAATGCGATTCAGTTTCTCCTGAAAAGGTCCATCCTTGGAATAAAATCCTCCTTTTAATGATCCGGGAAGCAGTTGTTCCATATCCTGCTTGACACAGGCGGCGCACAGAAGAGAGTTTGCAACATGGTCAGCAGGAGACGCGGCCACGAGAAGCCTGACGTCTCCAGCTGAAAGAGATCTTGTTCTTATTGTGCAAGGAGGCTCTTGTCTTCACCCTCAGACGTTTCTATTACACAGCAGTAATCAATACACCCACTTGCTCTTCTGATGGGTCTGTTGTGGTTCATCTGGAGGTTGAGGGACCAGAACAGGGGCCCGCTCAGAAAGCTCCACATGTGAAGTCAGTGTTACAGCGACGTGCAAACGGGAGCGACTGGTGCTTCCTCTTCCTCTGAACGTGTTCATATTGGCCGTGTTGAGTGAGCTGACCTCTGCTCGCTGTAGCCAGGCTGGGAGAGGTTCTGACTGACCTTTTTAAATCTGTTGATCTTATGAACAAGAGCGCATTTTAATAAAACATCCCACGGAGTGACCACAGGAGAGCCTGAAACACTCATCTTTCAAGTTAGACGCGAACAATATCGCTGACACCCACCCCCCACTATTGTCTCCTCGTTTTCGAGGAGTGACCGCATACTGCCTGAACTTTATGCATGTGCGTGCGTGCGTGCGTGTGTGTGTGTGTGCCTGCGCGTGCTAAGCAACCGGGATATACAATAGAGTTTGATTTCCCAGAGCAATTCAGATCTTGGTACAATGAAAACTATCAGCGTGGGAGTGAAGGGATGGAAATGAAGGGATGGAGACCTTGATGGAAGTAAACCATGAGATAAGAGCTCACATTGGACCGAACAGCTTTGCCGCGTTCAGTCTATGAGTGTTTATCTGAAAACAAGGGAGCGGGACTGGATTGTGGGTGGAGGTGAAACACAGTCGAGGGACTGCTCGTGTTTTCCAGAATTGACCGCGCTGATTGAAAACAGCAGTCGGAGCTTGCTGTGGACTTGGTGACAGGGTAAATAATATTAAGTATTATCAGTAAGCACGGTCGCTGAGCTTGTCTGACTCACAAAAACAAGAACCCGGCATTGGGTTGACGGTGCCGAGCGACTAATCCCAGTGAGGGGAAACCAGAGCAGCGGAGGAAGGCTTTCCCTGAGAGCCTCTGCAGAGCCTCTTCTGATCTATTGACTCAGGTGTGTTTGTGAGTCTGGGTTCGGCGCAGAAAACATCTTGGGAAATCATGACAAAGTCGTGTTTCTTGATGACCTCAGGGTGCTTCCTACATGTTCACACCCTTTCTGGTGCTGAAACAAACACTGGCCTGTATCTTCAGCTGTGATGTCACCACAGGGAAAAAGCAGAGGTCGGGCGTATGAAGTCAGGACCACACAGACAAAGAAAAGCGATCTGCTGATGTCATGATTGGGCTCTCTCTCTCTCTCTCCCCCTCTGTCTGTCTGTCTGTCTCTCGCTCGCTCTCTCTCCCACACACTCTGGAAACCACATCAAATAAACTTGGAGCCGCCTTCTTTTTTGGAATACCCCTCTTTGGGCTGATCATAATGTCAATTTTCTTTGCAAATATGCAGAGTTACAAAAAAAAGCGGAATAGTGACAATTGAAAGAAGATGGTTGAGACAAGGGAAAAAACAGCAAGTAGATGGAAGATCATATTCGAGCTAAAATGAAGTGTGCGCTTGTGTGTGTGTGTGTGCATATACATGTTTATATTTGCATGTGTACGCATATTTGTTTCTGTGTCTAAGTGGCAGACCACCCCTTCTTACAGACAAAGCCCACAGGAGGTTCCTCCCACAGAGGATGTGGGATTAAAGGCCCCGGTAACAATACTCTACTATTACTCATATCCAAACATCTTGGTGGATTTTGTGTGTTGGGCTCACTAAATTACACTCAAAGGTTAATATTTGGTTCAATTTTGTTGTATTATCTTGTGGATTCAAGTTCCACAAGCACATCGTTTGCATTTACACTTGGATATCTAGTTTTTGGTCAGTAACCATTTTCAACTTGCTTTAGCATTAGCATGGCTTCGCCGTCTTTTTCACCCTCTACCTCACGGTGTGTTTTGTTGTGAAATGTTTAGTTTTTCCCCTCAGCCTCCTCTATTGACAACAAAAGCTGTAGGAAGAATAGTGTATTTATAGATTTTGAGTGAGGCTGAAGCATGGTCCCACATTTTTGAGTGGTCTGGAGCTATGTCAGGTAGCCAGGACAGGGTAGGACCGGCCCAGCGTAGGTACAGCTAGCTGTCCCCATGGCAGCTACCGAGCAGCCAGCTAGCCAGGACGGCTGAGTGATGTAGACCAAACCAAAGACCAACAGTGTGCCGCCAACTGTTTCTGTGGCGAACAGTTTTTCCCCACTCAGCGAAATACTCGACTCTGGTTATTCACAACTGTCTTTTGCACTATGTCAAGTGACAACATTGAGGCAAATTTGAAGTAAAGGCTAGTGAAGGCTAATCTGCTAATCTGCTACAGTTACACTTGCTTACACACGGGGCTTCACCGATGGGTGGTCACGAAGATTAATCTCAAGTTTGTGTGTAACTTCCAGACAATGTCTATGTAGTATTTTCTGGTCCCCTTCCTAGTCTGACCCTAGTCTTTGTAGTCATTTGGCATGGTTTTCATGGAAAATCTGGTCTGTTTAAGGGAGACAATGTCCAGCCCACCCAGGATGGCGCTGCTCTCATTTGTAATAATTTTGCCAATTTTCATCTTCGTGCTTCAGTTCTTTTCCTCATGCCTAAAACAGTTCTATTACAGCAGATGTCTGTCAGATAAAGCTGCAGCTGAGTTTGAGAAAGTTATCCCTTTCTTAACTCCTGGACTACTGTATGTTTGCACAGAGTACAGAGTAATTATTGTCTTAGCCCTGCTGAGGTTGACTCTCCTGTTGAAGGTGCAGCAGCATCACAGTGTACCGTCCTCGATACTGTTGCCCCCCTGAGAAGGAAAACAGTGAATCAGACAAGGTTTGCTCCTTCGTATAATTTGCAGATTAGAACCCTCCAGCACAAAGATTGGAAACGAAGCAGCATTCTTCCACACTAGAAGGCTGCCATCTAGCCTGCAGGGCCAGTCTGATAGCTTATAAAAGGCCCTTGGTAATGCTAAAACCGCCTATTATTCTTCTCTAATTAAAGAAAACAAGAACAACCCCAGGTTTCTTTTCTGCATCGTAGCCAGACTGAGTCATGGTGCCATGGAGCCGCATATTCTCTCAACTCTTCGTAGTGAAAATGTGACGAGCTTCTTCACTAATAAAATTTTAACAAGGAGAAAATCAATGAGGCCACCCAAACAGCTGTTAGACAAGCATTACAAATGTTGTCTGATATAAAAACACCAGAAGGCTCCATTGTGGCGTCACATTACTTTGACTTTATAGTCTTTCCTGAGATTTCCACTTTAATCAGGAGATCTGTGTCGACCTCAGGTTGCTTAGAGGCCATCCCCACACACCATTGATTGGCAGTTCTGTTTTAAGCAACATGGTATGATGATCAATCAATCAATCAATCAATCAATCAATCAATCAATCAATCAATCAATCAATCAATCAATCAATCAATCAGTCCATCCATCCATCCATCCATCCATCCATCCATCAATCAATGTTTATAAAGCTTGTTTTATACAAAAAAAGTGACACAAATTGATTCACATGGTTAAAAGTAGCGCTGACCCTACCCCAGCACACACCCATACACACACTGACATAAATAACAGAATCTTTGAAACGTGGCTGAATCGGGTCAGGACACCCCATCACAGGAAGCCGTCTGCCCTGGGAGCCACTCGGGCCCAAAGCCAGGACGCCCACACCTGGGAGCAGGCCCAGCCGCATGCTCATCGAGCTACAGATCACAGCGCCCAGCGCCCACAGACGCCCCCACTGATGAAGCGCTGGAGAGATTGAGTAAAAAGCTGCATGAGCGAAAATACGCAGAATACTAAACAACTCAGATATGCCTGACTAAAAAAATGAGACATCAGTTAAAAGCCAAATTAAATAGATGGATCTTGAGCCTGCCGTTAAAATTATTAACATTCTCTACAGCCCTCAGGGCCTCCGGCAGACTGTTCCACAGACGCTTCACCATAGGTGTTCGTGATCGTACATTGGGGATTATTAAAACGCCAGTGGCAGAAGATCTCAGGGTCCCTGAGGATTCATATGGCAGAAGCAATTCTGAAAAGTGAAAAGCTCTGAGACCCATAAGACATTTAAAAACCAATAAAATGAACTTAAAATCAATCTAAAACATGCAGGAAGCCAATGCAGTGATTTTGGAACCAGTGTAATATGTGCCTGCCTCCTGGTCTTCATCAGCACAGGTGCTGCTGAGTTTTGTAAAAGTTTTAAAACTGACCTTCAGCAAGAAGGTCTCCCCATATGAGCCTGGTTCTGCTCAAGGTTTCTTCCTGTTAAAAGGCAGGGTTTTTTCCTGCCACTGTTGTTTGGTCGGTCGGGTTTCTGTAAAGCACCTAGAGATAATCTTAATTGAAACAGACCTTATCTAAATAAAGCTGAATTTCATTGAAAGTGAAAGAAAGTGGACACACGAGAAGGGAAGTGAGGACAATAAGGTTCAGTTGAGACGCTTGGAGGTTAAAGGAGTGGAGCGGATTAGGTCAAACGCTGACTCATGATGAATGAGAGGAGGTATAAAGGTGGAACCATGACCCAGGGAAGTGATCCAATGGATCAAGTTTATGTTCCACAGCATCTTTGGCCTCTAGCAACACAGCTTCAGAGCTGATGCCATCTAGACTTCTCTCTATATAGATACAATCAACGTGCTTTCACACTTGGGATATGGGATATTTCTGAAAGGAATAGAGAATGGTTTTATGTCTGGTATTTTTCTTTTCATAAAAAGGTTAAAATATCTGAATATTGTGAGTGCTGCTGTATAATTGGGCTGGTAAAAACATGCCTTGACTGGTTACAGGCACATTAAAAAAATGTTTTCAATTCATTGTTTTCATATCGTTTGATTTCTTTCATTAACCAACCGCTCTGCTATCACGCAGGGTGGGTGTGGTGAGGAAAGTGATGACTACATGTAATAGCCGATACACCGGTCCATTCCCTCTTGTCTAAACAGTTACATCCTCTCCACGGGTGGTGCAGTATGCTTCATCCTCTTCTGATTGCACCGCTGTGGACTCTGGGGTGTCGGGGGGCTGATTCACTAACACGTCATGCTGTATTAGAACAATGACGCCCCTCTCTCAAAATATTATTCATAATCATTATTGAATTTGTCCTGACGATTCTTGAGGATCCATGAGAATTAAGTGTATTGTGCCAACCATGAGCAGACCTTTTTAATCACAACTGGTCATTTTTTTCTCGGATTAGCAGAAGGTTTTTTTTTAAACAAAGGGATTTTACTGCATTCATTTTCAGGGGGATAAACTCATAAAGGTCCAGGGGTTCAGGTGTTATTTAGTATGACACAGGCAGCACAGGGCAGCAGAGGGTTTGCAACCGTTTGCAGGGAGCATCAGGAGTGGAATGTCTCCAAATGAAAGAGATATCCTTGTTATTGTGTAACCATGACTCTTGTCTTTCCCCTCAGATGTTTGTTTTTACACAGCAGTCATCAATACACCTACTTGCTGTGCTGATGGTTCTGCTGTGGTTCAGTTTGAAGACGTAGAGAACAAGCCGGGTCAAAATTTGGGCGAGATGAGCGGATGATACTGACCACCATTCAGGCTCCTTTGGACTTGGGATTGTTTGCAAATGCATTTCAAATGCATTCATTTATATATTAATGCCAGCCTTCTGCATCACATGTTTCATATTTGTTACATTCAGAGAGACTGTGGGGCTCTCGTGTGTTTAACTATGAAAATATATAACCACATAAATCTCATTTTGTTATTGTATTGTGTTGTGTTATTTTTGCTATTTTGTCCATTGTTGTAACAGATTCATATTCTACTTGTAGATCTACACTTTACCTTTTGTGTGAAAGATTCGAGAACTAATTAGTTGCACACTGCCTGAAATCTATTATGGGGAAACTATTGCATTAATTTAAAATCTACACTGCAATTTTCATGGAGTGAATTTTACATTTAAGATTTCGTGTGCACATTCCCCCCCCCCCCGATTACTGTTTAGTTCAAACAAATGTTTTAGTGTTTTTTTTTATATTTATTTATTTTAAGGTGAATCAGCAATGTCAAAATTTGGGCGTGGTCCGCTAACAAGTTGAAAACTATGAATGTTTAGACGTGGACTGACGCATATCTGAAGTCCGCCTACGAACTTGGCTCTCACTTTCAGGGGAGTTCTGGAACATCTCGATCGACAGATGGCGCTATAATCGACCAAAACTCTTTTTAAAGTTTCGTTGTTTTTTCTCCATCATATGAAAATGCAACATTTGGGTGAGCCCCATATTTCATCTCATATATAGTAGAAAATGCAGGTTTTTGGTACTTTTTAAAAAGGTTCCCTTTATTTGACTTTCTAAACGTTTGAACCCGGTTTTAACGTCGCGTGGGTCCGCGTGCGAAGGTGTGCGCGCGCTTGGGGAGTGGGGGTTGATCACGTGGCCTGTCCTCACCTGTCGCTGCTCTCTTTGCAGCCCTCCTTCGCTCCTTTCACGTGTCTTTTCAGAGCCTCGCTGTGATTCGCTGGGAGGGAGCGCCGCGAGCTGGCTTCGCCCGCCCACCAGCTGTTTTAGGGGTTCCCGTAAAGACTCCGCTTCCTCCAGATACGTCGAGTTCTGGATCCCGCACCTTTGGCTGAGCCACACGGAGCCGCGCGTCATGGCAACTTCCCACGGCGAGTACAGAGGCTACCTGCGCAACACCATCGACATGGAGGCCGGGCACAACCGCTTCCAGTCCGTGCAAACGTCCGACTCCACTTATCGGTCGATATTGTTCGGCACTCTGGTTGTTATGGGATTGCTCCAGGTGGCTTCCAGCATTGCGATCTTGCTACACCTGACAGGTTATCTGCAGGAGGTAAGACTCAGAGTTGTTTTCCACAGCCATCTCTTTCTCGACATCGCAGGGCCCGTATGCGTAAAGTTGTGTTTATAAAAATTTCCTCTGTCTTTTTTTTTTTTTTTTTTTACCTAAACACGGACTTAAGTCGGATTTTGCATTTTAAAGTCATACCTACGCATGTTTGGAATGCCATAAGGACAAAATAGATCATCCAGATGTGGTTAAAGTTAGGGTTAGGGCTCGGATTAGGAGTGGGTGGCGGGGCCGGGGGTTTGGTGTTGTGCGCCAAGTTTCTAGTGCACATTCTTTGTTGGCGCAGAAGCTTCGTCAGCAAACAGGCAGTTAAAACAGGTCTTGTTCAGTAAGAAAAATTTAAAAAAAAGACAACAACAACACAAAACTGCAAAAGGTATAGACAGAATCTGAAAAAGCGTGTAAACACACGAAAGCATCGAGACGTTTTGTTTGTAAAATGCAGATGTTTTACATCAAGTCATACTAACACTCGCCTGTGTTTACATGACGTGGTTATATTTGTCATTTATATGTGTCAAAAAAATCTAAACGCTTCAGTGTAAACAGAGCTGTTCTGAGGTTCCGAGCCGAGTATTACTGAAGAGTTGGAGAAGAGGAGGAAAAAAAAAACCTGTTGGTACAGTTGCAGCGGCAGCGGTTTTGTAACCAGAGTTTGAATTTGAACCGGTTAAAAAACATGAAATCAAATTCAATAAGTAGTGCTCCTGTCCAAACACACCACAGCAGGCTGGCTCTGAAAACACCCCGAAATGTTCTGTCACACACTCAGCCTGACTTTGCTCAGCCGTGGAACATGTGGGAGCGACCTTTAACTGTTTGCACAAAGTGCCATGAAATCGCTGCTGCTTTTGTGGGGCAGAATTTGGGGGAAGGGGGGGGGGGGGGCAGTGGGGGTTCAAGACCAGGCTGTCGTCTCTGCCGTCCGTCAGGACTACACGTGCAGAGGCATCAGTAGGGAGAGATGAAAAGGATCATTCACAGCTGGAAAACCATGGTATCATTCCAGCTGTGAATGGTTTTTTTAGGCCCAGGTCAGTTCTTGCCTCACCCGGTTCATGGTAGCGAGTGGAAGAGCACACTGGTGCACATCCATGCAGGCGGCTCTGTTTTCTTTTCCAGTTCCGATCTCTGTGGAGTTTCCATGTTCTTCTCATGCCCGTGTGGTTTTTTTTTTCTTTTCTTTTTGTCCTGCTGGTTCTCAGACTGTAGGTTGGCCGGAGACTAAAGGGCTTCAGAATGCGGGCGAATGTGTGTCGCTCCGTTTAATTCATCACAATAATAACACACACACACATGCTCAGTAAATTAATCTTGTCTAACATCAACCTTGTCACACGTGTTTTCATGAAGTCAAGTGCCAAAAGAGTTTACAGCTGTGAGGTCTCATTTTTTTCCCTGTTTATAACAAATTGGTCTAAGTAAGATTAGCATGGATTTTTTAAAACTATGTGTACAGCTGCGTCTCACTTTAAGACTTAAGTTCATATTGAGCTGTTTGTGAATTTGTACATAATAATAACAAAAGTTATGCAACACATTTAGCTTGGTTTTAACCATTAAACAGCAAAAAACCTTTTCTTTTTATATTTTGTAAGCCAGTTTAGCATGAAAAATGAAACTGGTATAACATTATGACCAGTAACAGACACTGGTTAAGGCTTAATCTGGGCTATTTTAGGGAACAAATCCAGATTTTGCCTTCAAACTTGATGCGTTTGAAGCACAATAAACAGGCAAACGTCAAGGTTTGAGTGATGGTACAGCTCTTGTTCTTCCCTGTCTGTAGTGGTCAGTGTCTATCAAAAGTAGCCCAGGGGAGCTCCAGCGGTGAACTGGTGACGGGCTGATGGGCAGCCAAGGGTCACGGGCGGCCAACAGATGAGCTTAAATGAATAAAGACTTAAATGCTGGTTCTGTTTGGGGCTGTATAGCTGCAGCCCAGTCAGGCTGACCCCTGCCCACCTGCAGGCCTGGACCAGGGAGCAGTCAGATACATCACAGGTTGTCCAGGCGCCTGTGCCACACCTACCTGGGACCCAGATGGCACCAAGGTGCATGACAGGAAGAAGGGAAGCACAGGCAGTGAGAGGCTTGGGGCAGTGTTCTGCTGGGGCTCTGTTACTCCGTAACACCTCCCCAGGCAGTCTGACAGACCATGAGCACCTTTTATGGAAAAACTGTTCCCCGATGGAACGTCGATGGCCCTTTTGGACTCTGTTAATTTTATACATGAATTCATGGTCAATACAAGTCTTCTTGTGGGGGGAAAAAAAGATGAGTTGCCACTTACCTGAGTCTGTGATGTGTGTCAGGTGAATGCAGAGTGAAAAACTATCCCCACAAAAACCTTTCAGATATGGATAATAAGAGTAAGAATATGTGTGATAACAGAAAAGATTGTATTCTGAACTCTAACCTCATGTCCGTGCTCTCTCTCTCCAGATAGATCTGTCCATGGCCCCGCATCAACCCATAGAGGTGAGTGTGAGCGGCACCTTCTGAATGATGCACGGTTCAATTTCAGCATTTGGTTGGACTCTTCCAAGCCCAGCTTCATCTCGCCATCCAAATAAATCCCGTTTTTATAGTTCATTAAGCTAAAGTGCTGTTTCCTGCAGGAGGTGGTAAAAGAAATGACTAAAAGCAGAGTTTTCCAACCTTTTTTTTAAGCCCTCTTGCATAATAAAGGTGACAACCCAAGACAAAAACAACTATGTGACAGGAGTTATCAGTCTTGGATTTGGGGCGAGTGGAGTCTGAGATGAAGGTCGACCTCTGTGTGTGTTGTGCTTCAGTCCTCTGTTGGTGGACGGGATGAAACCTAAAATGGAAGAGACGCTTCGCTCACGCTGCCAGCCCAAGTGGTCTGAATCAGGTTTTATAGCCTCCGAGAAGTTTCACAACAACAGGCACGGAGGGCGGCGGTCAGCGGGGGGACAAGGAGGATTTAGACCTCATAAATATTTGAGGAGAAACAACGACACAGGTTAAACACACAATCGTCTGCCTCCACTGCATAATGAGTTATAAATCAAACTGCAAACACACTCGTTCTCCAAGGGGCTCTTGGAATCACTTCTGTAAACACTGCGCTGCGACAGAGGACGTGTGCTTCTACTTTGGGTCCTTAAGCGGCTCAGACTGAAGTCTGTCTTGGATCCACATCAGATTCCGGTCACTTGGCTGCAGTGAGATCACGCCGTTAGAGGCCGTGCGCTCTCGGCACAGCAGTAAACCACTCAAGGTTTTCAAGAGGAAACTGTGAATACTGTAAGCAGGAAAACAGCTTAAAAAAACAGAATGTGTAAGAAAAACAAAGCGCAACTGGCATCCCACGGAATTGTGTGGTAAAGAAACCACACAGCATTGCAGAGGAGATCATGCTAGCGACAGCTCTGGCTACGGTGCCAGCTATCATAAACGGAAAATTGACTCCTCTTTTACGCTATCTGGAAGGTCCCATCGAAAAACCGCCTATTGCTCGTATTCACTGCGTCACATTGAGGTTCATTGAGGACAAAAAGCCCCCCCAAAAAACATTAGACTGACGTTTGTGACCTACTTTGGGGACCACACGGTGCTTTTTAACAGCCTCCCTTCACCGTCTGATGCCTGGGTGCAGGTTTGAGAGGCCCGATCTGGCATCTGCGCTGTCGTCAGATGCAGTTGGGGAAAAACCAAAACAACACAATCTTCATCTGACACTTGTTTAGGGTCGCCTTCACGTCCTGGATTCACAGCACAGCGGTTTCTAGACATGCCAGTAATGTTGACCCTTTTATTTCTGGTGTGTCGATCGACCCCTGTTCTTCCAGATCTGGACAACAGCGCTGTTGTTGTTGTTGAGGGCTGATGAGTTATAGAGCCTCTCAGTCATCCAGGTGGAAGAACTCTTCCCTTTGGCTTAAAATAGGCCAACAAGCCTCCCTTGTGGGTCCTTGGAGACTGTTCATTCTCATCCAAGAGGCTTCATCAGCTCTAACCGAGCCATTATCTCGCGTTTCGCTGATTCTTTCATTTTCCTCTGCCTGCAGCAAAGGTTTTCATCAGTTCCTTGTAAAGCTGTCAAAGTTGGTCGCCTTGTGTATCTTCTTTATTCTGTGTCTGCACACGTGTCCCCAGCACACAGTGTGTGTGGGCTTTTTAAACAGCGGCTGTTTTCGTGTCGGTGAATGTCTAGTTCAAGGAATCTGCACTAAGCTGCACTCTGTACGTTACACGACTCCTTAACGCTTCTTTCTTGTCTTCTACAGGAGGTTCAGATAGAGCCTGTGCTTAACGCACTGAAGGACAACCGTAAAAGACGATGCAAGACTTCCAGAGAAAGTCTGCCGTCGGCTCATCTGCCCATCACAACACATCAAATGTACTCAAAGAGTGAGTCCAGCTTTACTTATCACCAGTAATCCTCACCTCAGCTTTTTTAATGCACAGTCTGAATATTTGTAAATGTAATAATTCCAAATTAGGAGAAAGGTTCACTGTTTGGAAGAAATTCTAAAGGATTAAGCACAAATACTCAGTGGTGAAGATATTTCTTTTCCTGAGTCATTTTTAAACTAATGGGCAGCTGTGGCCCAGGTGCTGGATTGCTCAGTCATTGGTGCTTATCAGCTGAACACCCTGAGCCCTGAATCGCTCCTGAAGCTCTTTGCTGTGTCTTGTTTGAACCATGCAGAGGGCGAACCCAATGCTGTTACCATCATTTGGGACCAGGTGCACGGATATCGCCACCACATGGGTTACCAGAAGGGCAAGCTGTTGGTGATGGAGTCTGGTTTCTACTACGTTTACGCCAAGACTTGCTTCCGATACTACAAATACCTTCCAGAGGACAGCATTCAGGTTGCCGTCCCGACTGTGGACGTTAGTAACACACAGCTGATCCAGTACATCTTCCATGAGAGCATCAAACAGAACAGCAAGGCTGTGGTACTGATGAAGACGGGCAGCACCATGCGCTGGAACAACGCCAGTTATAACATGTACTGCGCCCAGCAGGGCCGAGGGGTCCACCTGGAAAAGGGCGATGCCTTGTTTGTCAATGTATCCAATGCTTGGATGTTAGACCCAGAGGGCGAAGGCACATATTTTGGGGCCATAAAGTTGGGTAACTGAAGCGAAACGCGAGGGGCTGACATGCTACTGAGCTAACATTATTTTCATGCCAAAGAACAACTGCTATTGATTGTATTGATACGTCAGCATTTTTTTTTGTACACACAGGCCTCCATTCCATCCATAATAGCACTGGAGTGTGTATAAGGTATTGAGGTTTGTGTTAGGGGACGTTACAGCAGTGAGGCCGATTCAAGCCGGACAAAGGAGTTCTGTGATGTGGAAATACATCACAAGATGATGCTACTAAAGCGAACAAGGTGCATCCTGTAAGTCATACAGAGGAACGACAAGGCTCCTGATGGTGTACGTGTGTGATTCTAAAGAAGCAGTGATGTCGGTTTTATTTCGATGGAGCGACGCAGATAGCTGGACTGTCTGGCCGTACATGACACGATTAGACACCCGTCTTCTTTAACTTCAGGAACCAAGCTGAGTTTGGTTCCTTATTAATTTAAAAATTCCTTCTTTTTTTTCATTTGGCTCATCACTGAGGTAAATGAGGAATATGCACTAAATATTTATTAGCTTCAGATGTACAGAGGCGGGTCATTGTAAGTGACCATTCAGCTGTAAAATAAAATCACATTTTATGTCTATATGACAGACTTTATACAGCACTTATAGTAGACATGCTTTTTGTTATTAAAACTGACTCCATCTTAAAATTCATATTTATCTATATTTTGACAATTGTATGTGCACTTGCTTTGCAAAAGCGATACGAACATATTGTTCTCCAAGAGTGTAGTATCCTCATAACATCACAATGTAAAGTTGTCTTTTCTACCTGTTTTATTTATGTATGTTTTAATAAAATGTACTTTTGTAACAGCGATTCACGTGTATTTCTAAGCAGCTCAGCCAAGAAAGTTGACTTTTAGAAGATTAGCTGACAGTCAGGGTGAGCACAATTGAAGGTTTCATCATTTAACACCACTGTTGTGACACGATCAAGTCAGCCTGTGTCTTTGTAATGCTGTAACCAAAGACTGTATAGAAACACAGCTGCCTCACAACGGGTGTGAGACGCAGTTTAGACAAGAAATGAGTTAAACCCTGTGACCCCTGCAACCAAAGAAGCTTTGGTTTTCTGACAAAATCATGAAAATCCAGTTGCTCTGGATAAATGCACTGAGCTACTATGAGCTGGATGATTGGGAGGATCACCACCAAAATGCAGGAACAACCTGGCTTGTGAATATACTTTAAAAAAAACCATACTCTATATGTGAACCAACACCTGGAACAGATCCACCAGAAAGCTCAATATTCTGGTATTGAAGGATGCGCAGAAAAGATCGGTTTTGTCCAACTAAAGGACAATAACCTGCTGTTGCACAACATGGAATCTGCTGTCAGACTGAGCCAAAGGCAAAAAGACTTGTTTTTTTGAGTTTGGATTTGAATCAATAAAAACTGAAACGTGCAACTGAATGTTGAGGTTTTGATGTTGAAATACAGCATCATAATTGCAGCTTCAGGCAGAAATTTCTTTTAAAGGCACTATTTATTTTCAGGTTTTATTTCCACATATTATTTTCGTAGTTTAAAGCCAACAGGCAACACAAATCCTTTCTTCAGTTTGTGCTTTCTGATGATGCACAGTCCCTGGATCCTAATGAGCTTATTGACGTACGTTGTCGCCACATAGTGGTCAGGATGTGAACTACACCCAGTTGTGGCCCGGCTGCATTTAAATGCACAAGAATGTTTTAAAAAAAATATATATATTTCAAATCCAGAAATGGCGGCAGCTTGCAGAGGGTATCTAATTATTCTCATCATATTAATGTAAATGCATTCTTAAACTTTTTTTTCTTTCACAGGCAGCATTCTTATTACCTAAATGCAAAAAGATTTTGAATGTGACCCATCATTTGTTAATAGTGTTGGTTGGGTGAATTACTTCTTAACCAGCGGTGTAATTAGTGCATTCTTGAAAACCTACAGTACAAAAGCAATCTGACCTGTAATAAACTGCTGACCCATGAATAACAGCCAACCTCTGCTGGGATAAGTTTATATGAGGTGGTGTATTCGTGTGGCTCAAGGCTTGTTCTCACCTCCTTTACCGGGGTTATGCCTCTGCAGACAGACCCTCACTCTAGCTCCGAGGACTGTGGGTGGGGCTCAGGATCCCTGGCCCCGTTGTCTTCTCCCTAATGCTGCCGACACGTGCAGCCACCCTGCCTAACTCATGGGTTCTGTTAGCACCAAAGCCAGCGCCTCCACCTCCACCTGGTATGATGTGCTGAAACTTCAACATCTTTCGCTTTCCCCACAAAACTGCGGCTTTAATTGTTTGCAGGCTTCTTTTGTTGCCTTTTCCAGCTTTGACATTTTTGAACAGAATAACCCCCCCCCCCCCCCCCCCCACAGTGAACACTGAGGTAGCGTTGACTCAGTTATGAGGAATGTATTCATGATTCATGATTTTGAACACCTTTTCTGCAGCATCACAACAAACAGTGACCATCTCTTAGTAGCTGCCTATATAAATGTGTTGCGACTGCAGATAAGAGTTCTCATCTAGTTTGACTCTTCTACGCTCTCTTCACAACGGCTGAAAGGACCAGCCATCGGACTGTGTCCTGTTGCAGACTCACCACAGCCTCTTCACCCATGAATCAACCACAGTTCATCATTTCATGAGTGAAAAACATAAAAGGAATCAGCGCAGTCTCAAAAACATTTATTAGGAACTTTTAAAACATTCAAACACCACATCTGACTGTTGTTTGAATACTTTTATTAAATCTTTTTTATTAAATGTGTAAGAATACAGTATATGTACAGTAGTAAGGTAAGAGCAGCTGGAATGTAGTGTTAAAGTAGACCAAGTGCAACATAATTTTTGGGTTGGTAAATTGGGTCACTAAGGTGTAAAGTGATTCTCCTGCAGTTTATCTTGTGGATTTCTGCTGTTACAGTTGTGGTTGTCCATTAAGAATGTGAAATCACTAACCGGACTAGATAAGAAATGGCTTTAATCCATAATTCCAGAAGCCGCTGAGCACATTGCGCCCCGCGCTCTGGTGTTACTTCGGTTGTTTCGCCGATGTCTGACTTTAAATGTGTTTTTTAGTGAAACTATGACATCATAACTTGGGCTGAACCGTCAGCTTCATCTTGAGGTTTTCCGCCAACTTATCCAGGAACTCAAAAGTGTTTAGGTAGTCAGCGCGGCTCACGCTGCAAAAAGAGAACAAGAGAGTGTTCAGCATACCTGTCCTTTAATCCCTCTCCTACTGCTTTCTCTGTGTGTGTGTGTGTGTGTGTGTGTGTGTGTGTGTGTCTCCCCTGGTAAATACAAGTGAGCTACATAGATACAGCATGGCGAGATTAGACCAAGATGACTACAGTTCCATCCCTTACTACCAATTATTAGATCACAACAGAATCATCTGTAATCTGGCAATGAAGCGTTCAAATAACTTACTGAGCCAGGCCTTTGATGCAGATAGCCAAATCCTTAGTCATGAACCCAGCCTCGATGGTCTCGATGCACACTGCTTCAAGCGCCTCGCAGAAGGTTTTCAGCTCTGCGTTGTTGTCCAGCTTTGCTCGGTGCAGCAGGCCGCGCGTCCAGGCAAAGATGGAGGCTGTGAAACATCAAGATTCAAAATCAGGTCAGACATATTGTGTAAAGATACAGATGTTTGGTAGGGATATGCATGATCTTAGACCTATGGGATTGGTGGAAGTCTCCTTCCCCTCTTGGTGTTGTCTGTAGTGACGGGTCACGGTGCCGTGGGCGGCCTCAGACTCCACTGTGCGTCCATCAGGACACACCAGCACACTCGTCATCATACCCAGGGAGCCGTAGCCTGGGGCGCAAAAGAACATCTGTAAACTGTGGACGCACAGCTTACAGTGCACCCACCTGTGTGTGCACCAACCTTGTGCCACAGAGTCAGACTGCACGTCCCCGTCATAGTTTTTGCAGGCCCAAATGAAGCCGCCATCAGATTTCATAGCCTGGGCCACCATGTCGTCAATCAGGCGATGCTCATACCAGATGCCTCGGTCCTTAAACTTACTGATGTATTCTCTGAGGACAAAAGAGCCAAAAACACGTCCTCACTTCACTTTTCACTCACGTCACACAGTGTATTCAGTCGGGCGAGATCGCCTGGGGGGGCTTTACAGGAACCCAGAGCCTGCAGGAAAAACCCGCTTTTAACAACCTTGAATATGGCCGGGCTCATTAGGGTGATCGTCCCGCTGCTGGCCACCTGGCTAAAGGAGGAAGAGACGAGATACGGCGGGGGGGGGAAGGACAGGAAAAAAAGGCAAAGGAAAAAAACACACACACAAAACACACGAGAGACGTGCAATCACACACTGGGATGATGATTTGATCTCCACGAAGGGTGAGACCTGATTGGGAGTTGCACCATCATGCTGATCCTTAGAACATGATCAGGTGCTTCTCTGACGGGTGAGTGAGAACAGAAGAAACGGATAATACGGGGGCAAGTCCTTACTTCTCATAGATTTCCTGGAAGATGTCTTTGAAGCGACCGTCATACTTCTTCAGAATGGTGTTCTTAGTGCTGAGGTACAGGGGCCAGCCTTTGCTCAGAGCCATCTGGAAGGAGCTATGAGCAAAGTCCTGGATAGACTTATCTGTGTTGTACATCCCCATGGCAACCCCACCGGTACCTACAAACACAGACACATGCCTGTAAACGTGTATGTGTGTGTGAGTGTGTGTGCATGTTTACCTTTAAACTCATGAATGGTATATTTAACTGGCGTTCCGGATGCAGGAGTGTAGATCATCTCCACTTTCCCATCCCCAGGAACCACAAAGTCTGTGGCTTTATACTGTGGAAGCAGAATCAGAAATGTAGGTTTGATGGTGGACAAGAACAGGAGTGTTTGAGCTGAATAAATAGGAATCATTCAAAGCTGCATCACTGTTAAGAATCCTGTGTTAGGAGGCTGCAGAGGCAGCACCCGAGGAGCTGAGGCTCTGCACGAGTGCAGCTTCCACAGTTGTTTAGAAGTCACCCAGAAAGAAATCAGTAAAGTTTTATTCAATAACAAGGTCAAGCTAGTAAACTTTTGAATAATATTCTGTTAATGTTTGTAGAATATGCTGCACAGTTACCAAAGAATGCCTGCCACATAAATGATTGTCTCTGAGAAGAATTCATATCTGCATTCTAGTATTTCAGGTTATTCAGGACAGGTTATTCGGAGAAATTCCATTTCCAGGGCCTCCAAAGTATTTGGACAGCCATCCAGCAAGAGGCGGAGGGATGTTTGAATTATGATCCCATTTCCCAAAACAAATTAAGTGGGTCATACACCCAAAATGGATGCTGAACCCCCGAGTTAAAATTAAATGGCGGCCGTCACGAAGCACATCAGCTCCGTCAGAGACATCCAGCTGCCCAGTCAGGAAGCCTCATTGCTGGGGTGTAACAGAACCCACATTACGCAATGTAATCCATGCACAAAGCTTGAGGGGAGTCCTTGGACATTGACCTCATTCATAAATCAGGTTGTTTGGAACGTTAGCCTCTCGTAGCTTTCTCTTTACTCGGTTAAAAGTGGCACGCTGACCTCTGAACTCATGTCAGGAAAGATAAACATCGGTTATCCCTTGGAAACGAAGCACTCCGTCTCTCCGATCTAGTTTCTTCTGCTGCTCTGCATAACAACAAAGGCGAGCGTGCACTCATTAACGCCTCTCCCTCAGAGAACAGTGTGTCCCGCTCTGGCCAGCATCACCATGTGGAGCTAGTGTGCCTGACCGTAGAGGCAGCCTGGCCACTGCCTTATCTTCAGGTCTACTTATGGCTCTCCATTTAGGAAGCTGGGAAAACTTTAATGGGGCACCAGAGAACAAAAAGAAATGAGGGATTCTAACCAAATTTGCAACCTGACTGAATTGTGCACTGCAAAACTATCACATCACCTGTGGATGTCCTTTCAATCCTGAAACAGAGGTGTTGGATTAGATTCATATTTAGGCCGGTGGCCAGCATCAAACCCTTTACCTGATCTCCGTGGGCATGCCTGCCGATGATGATTGGCTTGGTCCAGCCAGGAACCAAGCGGGGAATGTTCTTGCAGATGATGGCTTCCCGAAACACCGTGCCTCCCAGGATGTTACGGATGGTGCCGTTGGGTGAACGCCACATCTGCTTCAGCTTGAACTCCTCCACGCGCTTTTCATCTGGAGTGATGGTGGCGCACTTAATGCCCACACTATATCGCTGCACTGCTTCCGCTGCGTCAACGGTCACCCGGTCGTCAGTGGCGTCACGGTTTTCAATTCCAAGGTCAAAACTTTCCCCGACAATGGTGAGAAGAAAGCCCAAACATTTCATTGATTACATGGAGGAAATAGAAAATAACTCTGTGTTTGTTTGACAATGAGCAGTATCTTAGTTTCAGTGTAGCCCAAACTCAGTTTTCTCTATATATCTATACTGTATATTTAAATGATGGCTGAAAATTTCATTTTTCTATTAAGCTCCGCTTATTCACAATGAAGATCATGAGCACTCGTCCTGAAGGAGGGGAGAAGCCTCTGAAGCAAGAATACGCCCTGACTGATCAGTTTCACCACGGAACACACTCACGCCCAGGGGCATTTAGCTTCTGCACTCAGCCTGATGTGAGTTTGTTCTGTACTGTGAGTGGAAACTGGAGTAGCAACAGAAGCCCTACAGAAGTACACAGAAACTCCAAAGAGAAAGGACTAAACCCGAACCATAACCCCAAATCATGTGAACCTCTGATCAAAGCTCCTGTTAATGTGATAAAGTTATGTCAAGAAATGCTATTTTCAATATTTTAAGCAATATCATGGGATTATTCTTGTTTTATGTCACTATAGAGGGAAAAGGGGGAAGCAGCAACTAGCAAAAGAAGGGGAATGGCAGGATATTTGAACTCCTGGGTGGCTGCCAACAAGGAGTCTCTAATCTCGTCCGAACAATCAGCAGACACGGGATCCTCTAACAGTTGCCTAGCACCCTGAAAAGGAAACAGCTGATAAAGCAGAAGACAATACGAACAATAACAAGTGTTCTCAGGTCCACATGTCCATCAGAAATTGCAGGGTTGTTTGGTGTGAATGTTAAGCTCAACTACCAAGTTAATTACCGTTTCAGGTGCTCTGTAATGTGCTTGAATCGTATGATGTCGCAGGAGTACTAGTAGTTCTGGCGTGGTTTTGTGATCTGGCTCAGTGGAGCAACGCTTCAGAAATGCATCGGGGGGGGGGGGGGGGGGATGCGCCGCAGATGCTTTCAATGGAAATCGGAGGTTTAAGTGCCTAATCTAAATATCACTAGAAGTCTGTAGATAGATCTCAAGATAACAGTGTGTGCATGACGGCCCTGGAATCTCACAGAACTGGAAGTCTGTTGTATGGAAGAATGGATCCCTCAAACAAGAACAGAAAGACTTTTGTTTGGCTAAAAAAAAGGGTTTACAAGCCGTGATACTGGCCAAAGACGTGCCACTGGTACTAACTACGCAAGGTAGCCAAACTCCGCAGAAGGCTCTTTTCTTTTTTGCTACTTTGAAAATTAGATATAAAAGATATATATATATATATATTTTTTAAAAGTGATTTGGTTTAAAATAGAACAGGAAATGTGTCATCTTTAAGCCTTTTGGAGATTATTTCACCTTTACCCTGCTTAAATATTTACGATGACAGATATTCTGAGCGGGGGAGTTTGGAGTTTTACGGTTCAAAATTACATTCATAAGCGTGACCACATTTAGTGTGGTGGTGATCACTGACGTGGTCTTCAGTTGGTTTTTCCTGATCAATGACATAACCAACAAAGATGAACCCAAAAGTAATTATTACACCTTTAAACCTGTAAAGTTGGTCGTGCAATAGATCATTGACCTTTAGGTAAATAGAAAAAAAGGCATCAACCTGATAAAAGAAGACTAAAGTTCAGAAATTTGACAACCTGTCAGAACTCAATAGTGAAGTTTTAGCTTGGTTTAGCGTGGAGGACAGTAACACAGTGACTTATTTCAGTCACCATAACTATGAAGGAAATGGCACCAAGTAGAAGCTTTCTGAAAGTCATCAACAAAATTGATATAAAAAACAAACGGAATGAATTAATTATGGTTATTATGATTCTGACTAACATATGTACTGACTTTCCCAGTCCTACATAAACCTCCATTTTAAATAGATGCAATGGCATTTTATAAGACCTGTGTGATGCGCCAGAAAAGTAATTCTGCGAGTTGTATCATGTCTTTGCGTCTGAAGTCTAAATGACTTGTAAACTACCAAATCTGGCAGATATTCTAAGGAGCAGGGAAGCGACATAAAAAGAGAAAACTGAGTTTGAGAGGTTTATGATGAACAGGTGAAGGTGTGTTCACCTGTGCAGGTCCAGTTCCAGGTATGGGAAGATAAGCTTCTCTTTAATGAGTTCCCAGATAACTCGAGTCATTTCATCTCCCTGCATCTCCACAGCTGAGCCGGCCTTTATCTTCTGAGACATCCTATAGTTTAATGGTTGACAAATCATTTAAAAAAAAAAAAAAAAAAAAAGACAGTTAAAACCATACCTTTATCCTCATAAATATTATACATTTAAACTTTATTCATGTTATACTGTTTTCAGTCAGACCTTGCTAATGTTGGTGGTGTGTGCAGCGCATTACTTCATTATTACATATGTTACAAACATAAACGCCCGTCACAAAGAGCCCGTATGTCCGCGATTTCCACACAAGGCTTTCTTTGTTAACACCGTTATTTCATAATCAAGTCGTTGTAACTCCCGAGTCATTAAATTAACTACGATTAAAGGACCCAGAGCACCATAAAGCGTAAAAGTTATGCATAAGCCCCATCATAAGCACCCAGGCGGAGACATGAGCACTTAAACCGGATTCACCTCTGTCCCACATCCCCGCCCAGACCCGGAGAGGACTGAGATCAACTATATATGACAATAAAATCTGACATGTGTCGGGAAACGATCCTTTGCAGAAATAATTTTCAAGTAATACTGGAATTAAACCAGAAAAAAAACCATATATATATATATATATATATATATATATATTTAAACACAAAGATAATGTTAATATCGAATGAAGGAAAACATGACACTACTTTACTAGATTGCGTTTGTGCAGTGAAGACGATTTGCGAAATACCGACCTTAGTTTAGGTGAGCAATCAGAGAAGGGAAAATTAAAAATACGTTTTGCTCCTTCTGACAAGCACTGAAATGAATTACTCTGGTTACTCTGGTTTCTGCTCGTCTTCTTCGCCTGTTTCTGCTGCACCTTCTGTTCCTGCCACGATTGAGACCTGCGCCCAATTAGAAAATAAAATAATGCTGCCACCTACTGTACTGGAGTGTGAAAGACTAGATTCTAGAAATCTCAGATTGGCTCATTAATTTGTGCTTTTTGTGAATCTACATTTTGTGGACAAGTGTGGGAAAATGTCTTTATAAAACTACCAAATAGAAAAACAATGATATATCAGCTGAATGTAATAAAAAACAGTTCTCCTTTTGTGCAAGGAGAACTGTTCCTTTACCTGGAAGAAACCTTGAGCAAGGCTCACGTGGGGGAACTTCCTTTTAATAACAGCAGAAGAGGTGATAGGGCAGGGTGTGGACAGAACGAGAGGAAGAAAAGATGCAACATGCCAGTAATTTGTGATCGAAACCTGCTGTGAGCGAGAGAGAGAGAGAGAGGGGGCGGGGGGGCAGACAGACGGACTGACGGACAGAAAGACTGGAAAGATTATACTGGTACATAACAAGGTGTTGATCATTTAGATTGGGTTGGGCTCAACAGTCCAATCCATCAGGGTTTCCTGATCTACCCAGAGATTCCAGTTTCTTTGGTGAAAGTCGTCATCTATCTTGTAGAACTGGTTTGATTTAGGTGACAATCTGCCCGAGATTAGAGCCAAGTACTGAAGTGCATTGTATCCTGGGTTGACATGCACATTAAGCCTTTTTCCACTGAAGGACGCTCCACAGCCAGGGTCTTGTCATTGTAATAGCTTGTTAAATGATTTAATGATGGGGGGCTTTTGCAAGAACAAAAACAAGGAAAAAAAATAGAAATGCCTTTTCAAACTGCAGAATGACAAAAGAACACTACACAATTGTGACCCACAGAACTTTATTACTTTCAAAACAATCCTCCACTTTAAGGATACGGATGTTAGCTGATTTACACAGAAAACCAGTCACACAATTTATCACTACAATTGCTCAATCCGTGGTAAAAGCAAGAGTAAAAACATTTGAGGTTAATGTCTATAATAAACCCCCGAGTCATAAAAGGTACAATGGTGTGATCTATGACAACACACTAACGGTTAAACAGCCAGAAAAAAGGATTGTTCCTGTTGAGCAGACTACTTCAGGCTGTTAGCTTGCTCTTGTTCTGAACCCCCCCCCCCCCAAAAAAAAGTAAAAATCTTATGTGCAATGATCCAAAAGTATGTTCTACGGTGAGGGTGTACCTATGGGATGGTGGCGTCTCGAGTCTTGGCTGCCGGTGTATATGTTGTTGATAGAGTTGTAGACCCCAAAGTGTGTGATGGAGGAAAAAGGGTTGAAATGTGGTCCAACGGGTCACTATCCAGCCATCGCTGAAGCTGATCCGTGCACCTAAGACAAACCAGGACAAGTGCAGAATGTAAACCATGATTTAGAAATAAACCTCTTGCGGTGTAGTCTGATAACAACCACATGATAACCGTTAACAGGACTGTAACACAACAATTTCCCCCCTACTTTTTAACTCATCTACTGTTCTAAGAGGTTGACAAACAAATGAACCGAATTAAAAATTTTAGGAAACCATTTAATTATATTGCATGTCATCAATACAAAATCACCTGCTCTGGTTAAACATGTTAAATTCAATCCCTTCTAAAATAAAGGACCCTCTGGACATCAGTCAGAGCACATCTATAACCTTAAATTAGTGCTACCTTTGGCTTTCTCTTCTCTCTTCATCTAAGCTTTGCAGGACTCTGTGGCCCAGCAACTCCTGTGCTGTTGGAGTGTGTGTGTCCAGAGAGGCTGTAGAAGTCTCTGCCAGCTCCACAAGACTGTGAAATGCTTCTTGCCCAAAGGACAGTCTGCTGGGTACGGCACAAGCAACTGAGCCCATTCTAAGAAAAGTAAAGAGTCAATTATTGCATTAAAATGAGCAGAAGACGAGTCGAATTTCTGAATAACAAATCTAAAGCACATTTGTTAAAATAGTACCATGTTCTTGGTGGATCTTCAGCAGTAATTACCTTATTTTTTTAGAACATTTATGGACTTTTTGTAGCACTACTCTGTTGCTGCAGTAGCAATGGCACAATAACGTACAATTCTTACATAACTGAGCAAGTGCTACATGTGTTTGTGGCATTTCTTACTCTTGGCTCTCCTGCAGTTTCTCCTTATGCGTCTGCCTAACCACCTGAGTCCATTCTTCAGGGGACTTGAAACCATTTAATGACTCCGCATGGAAATAAACCAGGATCTCACCATTATCTGTTAGAGCATCTGCAACAACAAACAAAAACTATGACACAGGTCATCAGACATACTGACTGCTATTGAAACTAACAGATGTCTTCACCTTCATAGTCAGGTGGTCCAGGAATCTGCCAGTCTCGCAGCTTCTGGTCTATGCAAACCAACACTATATTGTCCCAGGGAATCCAAGTGACGTCAGAACACATGTTTCCAGGGATTAGTTTGCCCTTTACTCTGACTCTTTCCAGAAGGTTTTTTAGCCGTGACATTAGAAGTGGTTGACTGTGGCCTGTGAGTGGCACCTGAGCAGCATAACTAAAGACTGAGGAACAGAGCTCTGTCCAAGAGTCTTAAGAGAGTGTGTAAAAGACAGAGAGAGAAGGGTTCATGATGGGAGATGTGAATACTTTTTGTTCAGTAAAAGAAGCGTGAGTTTAGGCTTTGTAGTGTTAGTTGTCAATCACTGACCTGTGACAGACAAACTGTCCCACTGCGGTAGCTGCAAGCTGAGAATGGCTTTGCGTATCCAGGCCTGGTGATGGACAAAGTTCCAGCCCAGATAAGGGACAAATTCAGGGCTCTCGGGTTGCCAAAACTCACAGGGAGGCAATGTTCCCATTTCTGGGGGCGTAACATTGTTGGCAATGTGAGTCAGGACAGCATTGTACAGGCTGATGACAGGTGCAGGGTGCACGGAGGGAAGCTGTGCAGCCATTCGCTTCTGGTGCTCGATGAAAACTTTGGAAATGAACTCGTGGTTCAGTGTGACTTCTACCAGCTGCTGCAGAGTCTGACAGGACAGGGGGATGGCTGGAGGGGCACGGGCAATGAGCCATCTCATCACCTGCTTTAGCTGAAAACAAAAAACAGGATGTTTTGCAGAGTTGCCAGTTGAGATCACACGGTCAACACAAACTCTGAAGAGTAACTTTTTTTTTTGGTTCCAGATTTTCAAATACAACACTGATGCCTTAGATGCTTTCTCATACTATCTTAGTGCTCGCAACATGAAAATAAGTTACTGAAGACATGTTAAAGTGAAGGCAGCAATTGTAAACATTACATGATTTATATTTCATGTAAATATGCACATTTAAACAAAGACTCAGAACGTTGCACAGCTTAAATGAGTGATGTCCCTGTTTATAAGCATCAGTGAAAATTGGAAAAACAGAGAATGATGTCCCCCTCTTCAACACTAGATGGTGATATGCCCCCTTTGGCAGGTTAATGTGGTCCCCTTTTCCGGCTGACATATTATATACAGTATATCACATAATAAACAACTGGATTTGGTTTTCTTGAATGTTTCTGTTTATGCCTTGTCTAGTTTGTCTTTAATCAAGCAATACATGTGCCATCTTATTCAGGTATGGAGAACACCATCATTTACATTTACATGCACACAATTTCAGTTGTCCAATTATGGTTGACTTGAGGCAAAAAATAGTTTTTTTGAAGTGTCGACTAATCTGCTATCATGGAAATAAAAGCCTTAAAACAACCAAGAGAGATGAAATTATGCACTACCTCTCCACATCCCCGTAGGTCACATGTAGACTCTGGTATGAAGAAGAATTTGTACTCTGATATAAGGTCTTCCTGGACCAGTTCTTGAAGCAACAGAGCTGAAAAAGGAAATAACCAAGAGTTGTATTTACTATAGTGTTAAGCTTAATGATTATAGGATTAAGTACATGACGTATAATTATTCTTTGGTCCTGTAAAAATCACCTTCTTCAAGTTTCTGTGTAATCCCAGTGTCAGATCCTGGTATGAGTATGACCAGAGGCAGTGGCCCCTGACAGGTACTAGCCTGCTGGAACTGCTTTAGTTGAAGCAGGGCTGACAGAAGAGGCACATCTGACTCATTCTCCTCTGTCTCTTCAATGGATGTTGAAGGAAGAAGCATAATCAGAGCTCTTGTCCCTTGGAACTCAAAACTCTCCATTTTGGACATGCCTTGTTCATTCAGAGGGCCCCGTAGAGCCTAGAGGAAAGAAAACCCGATATAGTCCATCAGTAAGACAGCTGAAATCAGAGGGATGGAATCCCAGTCTAAAACCACACAGTCCTTAATGTCTTGCATTGACCATTGGAGGAAAAGCAGGGTATAAATAAATGATGATATATTTCCCCAGACTTTTGCCAGACAGTGTAATAACATTAAACGCATATGGAACTAAACCTAGAGGATATTAACAACAAAGTGTAATGTACAAATTTGTTGTCTCATCTTTATTGGCGAGTAGACCATGACCATGGGTGTGTTCTCACCTTTATGCTAATGTGCACTCTGTGAAGACATTGTTCTTTTTCCTGAATTGTGTTAGCGAAATGGATCGTCCTCAGTGTGCCATCAGAGGGCTCCTGGCTCCCACCAAATTTTGTCTCAAGCCATTCTGACAAGATTCTGCAAAGAGCAGAGGACAAATATAAAGGTGGAAATGCTTATTTATTTTTAGACAATGGCTCTACAAAGACATTTCGACATGACACAAACACACGCGCCCTGTAGCAAAGCATGCCAAATTAAAAATGGTTAAAATTGAGTGTAAATGATGATATGCTTACCTATCTGAAAGGTTGCTCACACTATCATGATAACTGGGCAAGAGGAGGACCGCTTTCCAGAAGATATGGTCACCTGCTTTGGAGGTATTTTCTACCACCAGTTGTGGCAGGTTGAGCGGCAGCCACACAGCCTCACTGAAAGAAGCAGAACAGAAACGTCAAGATGTTTCTTTCTACAGTAGTTTAAAGACATATGCATGACTTACTCCAGCAGCTGCTGATAGTAGAAATGGACTCTCATCTGCTGGAATACTTCTTTTCTCAATTTCAGCAACCTGTAAAATCAAATAATGTGTTACTTTACATAATGGACCTGAAACTTAAATGACCTGCATAAACCTGCAAATGTAAATGCACAGACAGAGCAGTAACAGACCTAGTGCTTGAGATAGCTAGTGTGCCTGCGTTACCCAAGTGTACGACACCATGGGCAAGTTCTTCAATGCAGGGCTCCAAAGGTGCGCTGGGAACCAAAGCCCTCTGTTTACGTAGGGGGTCAACAAAGCAGGGAGCAGCAGGGAACACTCGCATCTGTCTCTTCAGCTGTTGACGAAGGGCCACAACTTTGCGCCACCTGATGTTGCAGACGAAAACAGATTTCAGACATTACTTTTTAGAGGATGTAACCGGAATCAATGTGCAGCTTTTAATTATTTGATAAAACTAAGTTTGAATGATCTTGTTTCAGGATGGTCTCTCTTGTTTATACCTTAGCAGACAGGAAACTAAATGGGAAGGCTAAGTTAGAAACACACCACTGGAGTCTGTCCCTATAATGAATGACAATATTTCTGAAAGTGTGCAATATTAGCAGTGGCAACCTGTGTAGGTTTGATGCAAACAGATAACATCGGCTTTCCTGTCTGCCACGGATGCATTCAACATTTACCTGTCAATGTACTTCCGGATGCACTGCAACTTTGCTTCGAGAATGTCTTCAACCAACGCAGTGATGTCTGCATTCAAAGTCTCTTCCACTATAGTTGCGCAGATTTGCTCCGTGCATTTTGCTACGAATTGGGCCTTCTCATCTACTGCTTTCCTGGAAAGAAAATCTCTTTAATAAGTACACCTATATTTTAAAAAACATTAACAATAACACATCACACAGGTTCTGAAAGTCTTAAAGAAATATTTTGTCACTTAAACTCAAGCACTTTTGATTTTTTTTAGATGATTCCACACAAAAAATATGATAGAGTTTTAGAGTCTTACTGTATCTCTGAGATTGCAATAGCCTTTAAGGTCTCATCCAAAACTTCAAGGACAAGTGTTGTACAGAGAGAGTGACTGAAGTTCATCAAGAAGGCTTCATGCTCCTGTCTCCTTCTGCTGAACACAAAACAATGCATTGAATCATTATTTTGCCTCTTTCTGGTTTACAAATCATGTGACCAACCTGGCTTCTTCAAGCTTCTGTTTTTCTTCTGTAACTCGCAGTCTCTCCTTTTCTATCTCCTCTGACGAGATCTCCTTCAGTAACTGTCCCATCACCTCACTGAGCACAGACTCTGTGTGCACACTACTCTCCCTGAGGGATCAAAAATAACAGAGCAAAGTATTGGGCATGATAATGGAAAGCATATGTATAGCTCCACAGTGACCAACTGGTCAACAATTTTAACTGATAAGTGTAAAAAAGTACAGTATTGGCATGATGAATTAAATGTGGAACATTTAAGACTTACACAATAGCTGTTGTGACGTAGCAGACACCATCATGGGCTACCTCTGTGACTGCTTCTGCAACCACCTCATCAATCACACACTCCAGTACACTTGCAATGTCCTGCATGTTGTAACAGAAACACCAAAGTTACTACGATGCCCTGGAAAAACATCAAGGAGCAAAAACTCTGAGTGCTATACTACTATTTTAGTTTGCACAGGACTGTTGTCAATACTATTTTACGATCAGCTGATCCAGTTGATTGGCCCCGTTTACACGAGTAGGTTTTCAAAAGAGAACGTGACACTTCTGTCATGTTTCGGCTGTCCGTTTACACAAAAAGGGCATCTTTCGTCCCTGAAAATGGCTCTTTCTAAAAACAGGTACAAGAGTGGAGCATTTTCTGGACGTTTCTGCATGAATGCATTCGTTTTCAAAAAAGAGAAAATGATGGCAATTCCAGCAGCTCGTTCCAATGTAAATAGGATCTAATGTACCACAAATAAACAAAACAGCTTGGAAATAATATAGGCAGATTTACTACATGATACAAATCATGGGAAAACACACATGTAAAAAGTATATTTGCACAGCATGGTATCTATTATGTTTGATTTGTTGCTAAATGCTATGAGAGGAATTAGAGACCCCTCACTCACCTCGTTGTGGTACACTGGTTTGGGTGATGATGGTTTTACAGGCTGAGGATGAGATATTGGCAAGAAAAGCTGCTGGCTTTCTGTGGATTCGTCCAACATGTGATACGGCTCTGTGAGCTCTGTGATCTGGTCTTTCATGCCTGCAGGCTGACCAAATACAGCGGAGGTGTCCACAATCCTAACCTCCAGCTTTGGATCTGCAGCTGATAATTAAAAACACTTTTAGAGAAGGAGTAAGATTATAAACTCTTTTCAGATGTGGAGACCGGACAATTAGTGCAGCTGGTTTTCATAATGTGTCCACTGGTTATTTTTTACCAGTTGTAGTAAATATTAACTGTAGGACAGAGTATTGATGATATGTACTAACCCTAAAGGCTTGGGCAAGTGCAACATTTTATCCAGTGTCAGAAATGTCAGTGTAAAAATAATTGGTGAAAGCATCCACAGAAATACCTTTAAATTGGCCAGTGGTGGCTTCAGCCACAAGGGCCTCACCGCGGTACTTGTTCTGGGAGTCAAAGCTGCATACAGGGTTGTGTTGGGGTGGGCTTGGAAGGGGCCCGCCATTAACTACCTCTCCAACCAAAGCGTTTTTCTTTGCAAGGATTATGTCAGACTTGTTCGGTGACAAAGGTAGGTCCGGCTGCTGATAGCTTATGCGACTCATCTCTACAAAACTATGGACAATAGAAATTTGACGTTAGAGTTTTAGAATACATATAAATATAAAACTGTGTAATGATTTACTCAGAAAAGCATGCCTTTAACCTTTTTTTGTTCAGAAAACAATAATATTTGGGCTCACACATATTCACCATCTACAATGAGGTACTGGAAATGATTGAATGTTCTGAAACATAAAATTAACACTCACGTGTCATTGATGATCAGGCCATGGTGATGGATGAAATCAATTGCCTCTGTAGAGCTATTAAACATTAACATCCGAACTATGTCTTCAAGTGGAAATGCAGTTGATCGTGGCCCAACTGTGTGTGCCAGGTTCAAAGTCTGCAAGGCCTTAGCTCTGACCTGCATTGAGTACACATACACAAAACTAATGACCCTGCTGCTCAATCCTCATTTACAATTATCCTAAGTGCATAATTGCGTGCATATTGCAGGTTTTTACACATTACAAACTGTATATGTAACTGTCTCACTTGATCTTCATATTAACTGATGCAATTTGATACATTAAATCAACCTTAAAAAAGAAAAACCTTCAAGGAAGAGAACAACTGCTTACCTGATTAAAGTATCGGTGCAAAAGACAGCTAACCAGGTATGAGGCTCTTTTCACCAACTTGAAGAAACGCACAAAATTGTTGCTGTTGACTGCAGCAAATGCCTGGACAGCCAACTTTACCTCAGGAGAATTGCGCACCTCCTCACGAAATTGCTGCACTTCCCTGCTCAGACAGAAATTTATAAACGTATTAATTCACAAGAAACTCAAAATGCATGCACATTTTTGTTTTTCTCTCTTTGAAAATAAGTTGGGTGTGTTTACATATTGCAAAGAGAGTTGAAATAAGAGAATTAATAAGTGACTCATGCATCTGACCGAAGTATGTCGCCGTCGTTGAGTCTCAGCAACACGCTGTACTGCCGAAATTCTGCCTCCCTGCAGCAGTAGACTTGGTGTGTGGCCAGGTCCTGGTACATTTCTTTGAGACTTTGGAGACACTTTGTCATGTTCTCGTTGTTGATTTTGGCATCAAAAGCTGATATATGTTCCTCACACAGGTGGTGAGCACAGTGGATGTGGAAGCGTGTGCACTTCTCTATCAGAGACACCGTGTCTGGGCAGCACAGGTGCTGCTGAGTGATGTCCTGTTGGAATGATGAACCACCTTTAGTCTTAAAATGACTTGTTAGTGCCCCAGAAAGAAATGCAATTAATAGTGAATGGGGATTGATTGTGAATAATTTAAATGATTCCATAGCAGCTTTGATTAATGTGATAAAAATTACAACAGGTTGACAGCCCAGGTTATGAGACCAAAAATAATTCACTAATGAGATATATGATAGTTAAAGATTGCCACTCACTTTGCGTATGCCCCGAGTCCGATTCCAGACAAAGTCATACCAATCTCTGTAATTTTCATTGACTTGATCCATGATCTGAGTCACCAGATAATTCATAGTCATGCAGAGTACAGGAAGGGGGCGCAACTCATGGGGCAGAGGCTCCTCCTGGTCAGCCGATGAGCGACTGTACTCCTTTACTGCGGCTGTGTGATCCACCTAGTAAGGACACAGAGGGTTTCTAGAAAGCTCATGTGGTTTTTGAGTGTAAATCCACTGCTTTTATAGTGTTTTTCCACCCTTCTTCATCATTAAAAGCACTTTAAACTCATCTATTCTCACTCAAATTCATCTCGTGGTGGCAACAACTATCTCTAAAGACATCACCGACCTGTAATCAGAGCATATTCAAAGACGTTACACCATGTCTGTGCTACTAACAAATACCGTATGCTCGCTATTTACAATCGATGTCCACATTTCTATGAAAACCAAAATAATTTGGTTGAACTAAATGAACTGTATTCCATATAGAAACTATAATTGTCTTTTAGATGTTCTAAGAACCAGAGAACCCAGGCAGAACAGGTACAACATGCCACACCCACATACGATAGATATCTTCATTGCCATTGTCCATTATACAGTGACATTTTTGTAGAAAGGTCCGGAGCCTAGAAATGAGCCTGGAACCATCTTGCTTTCAGGCGACATTACAAACTATCATTACAGTTCTGCTGGCCTTCTCACATTAAAAAACATTTAATGAATAAAAATACCATCTCGGTGTCTGGGATGACTTCAAATACGCTCAGTTGTTTCCGTGTTTCCCTCATGAATCTCTCCTTCTCTGGGCACATGTCAGGACATGTCCCCACAAACACCTTTGACATGTCTAGGTCTGTCCTCTTTGGGCGACCTGTGTTGACACAAAGAACAACAGGTGTTTGTTCATGCCATGTTGGCAAGTGAACAGACCACTGTAGAAGGTGGCCTCACTTTGACGCAGGAGCTTGTCTCTCTGTTCCAGGAGGCGGTATTTTTCCTCAGCTGTCTCGGCCACCTGTCCAATCAGGTAGGAGAAGGATGAAGGGACTGGACATTCCAGGCTCTGGCTCTCAGTTGTGCTCTCTTTCTGAGGTTCAGTGTTGAACTGTTGAGATTTGGCCATTAGTGACCTCTTCACTGGCATACTGTGAAGGACAGGGGACAAGGACAATTCCAGTTAAATGCAAGAACGTATATAAAACAACTCCTGTAGAACACTTTTGATGTCACATAATGTACCATTTGTCATTGGTTTTTAGTATGTATATCTGACCTGCAAAAATTGTAAATTAAACTCTTTTCCAAACATTCTGATGTTAAAAATCACCACAGCAACTGGACACTCATCTTCAGCCCCAGTAGACATTATCAGACTAGGTGCGCAGGCGATTCTTCTATGGATTTCTTTGTTCTTGAACAAATAGTTTACTGAGAATCAGTAATGAAACTATCAACCTGAAAATTATGGCTTAATTTAATGTAATTTTTCAAATATTATCAGCCCAATCATACACAAAAGGCACATGTTAATGATGCATGATGTGATGCTGCATCAGTGGGCCTTCTTTTCTATTAGTTTCCTGAATTTGCTTTGGTGTGTTCCAAGATATAAATGAATAAATGTTCAAATCCATGCAAAATAACTTGATTTCTGTCTATCGTAACGCATGGACAGGTTTTACCTTTGGCTTAACGTTGCTGCACTCCTGACAGGGGAAGAACTGAATGGAATTGTTTTATATGGAGAGGAAGATGCCTTGGACTTGGAGTCCCCCTCACTTCCCACCTTTGCCTCTTCTGTCCCTGTTGCAGGTCTCCTCCAGTTATCACTTGGGCCTATTGCACCAAAATCTGTTTTAGAGGACTGTTGCTCGTTGTAGGAAGTTAATATCCACACACACTCTTTTTTTTTTGAAGTGAAATAAAATACTTACTCTGCTTTTTTCTCTGCCACAAAAGAAGGAGCTCCTTGTTATGGAGGACTTTACCTCTCTTCTTGGCTTGAGCTGCAGCTGCCTAAATGAGGTTATGGTTGTGAGTTTACTGAATGATGCATACGTTTTGTTACCCCTGCCCTGGGCCACACATCCTGCACCTTGAGTGCGTTGTTTAGGACTTTGTGAAAAAAAGCCTTTTATTAATGTTACTAATGACTATATAACTAAAAGCTAACTAAAGGCTATATAACCAAAAAATTCTGCCTCTTCCAAGATCACGACACAAGCAGCTCCGACACGCACAAGATGTAGGAGGTGTGAACATTCTAACCTATAAACGAAATAAAAACGTGAGTAAGCCACAGGCTGTGTGGCCCAGGGGTTAGTCTGCAATGGGACAGATGACCATATTTTGGAACTATTCCTTTGGCCAGACGAAACTGACATGTCAGGGACCAAACAATAAATGTCACAACGACTCACATATACAGTATTAGGATTTATCTTCGGAACACTGCTTACAGCTGAAGAAATTTCTTTCTCTGGCTGCAAGGCAACCATTACCTGAATACTCTACTGCCGTATTTCTTAGAATTAAAAGCAGTCACCCCATCATCATTATAACTGTGGTATTTGCTACAAAAAATAACCAGTATGGTGTAAACCTCTAACAAGGACACATAGCAACAAGTTAACTCACGTGATCATTAAAGTGGACTGTGGCCATATTCTTTGCAGGCCGACAGAAGATCTTACGGACTTTGCCAAAACGGCCAAAGTGCTTCTCAATTATGTCCTTCCTGTTGAGGTTTGCCGGCACATTTTTGCACAGAATGATGTTGCAATCAGTAGGCGAACCAGTGGAACTCAATGGGGATTTTGTTTCAGCATCTGGGTGCAGACTAGTTCTTGAATCTGTGAGGAATTAGTCATATGCAGAAAGCAGGATGAGTATTAGTAAATAAAGTAAGTTATCCATTCAATTGATTAAACCTAATGAATACAAAGTTAAATTTTACCAGTAGGGTGTTGCCTTAATTTTTTTAAATCAGTACATATCCACAACATATGTGACTTACCTGACCCCTCAGACCTTTGCAGCTGGTCCATGCTTTGTTGTGGCAGATCTTCAGGTGATGTATCTGATGCAATACTCTGAACTTGAACCTGTTCCCTCTCTTGCTCCCTCACTGCCAATTGCTGCGATGTTCCCTTTGTCACTTGATACCTCCCAGGATTATTTCCATCTCTGCCAAGATCATTTAATGCTCTGCTGAATATACCTCCTAATGGGCCACGGGGCCTCATAAGCGGCCTCTTTGTCAGACGGGCAAGCGAATCTCCTTCTGCTGGGACGCCCTCATTTGTGGTAGACTTCTCTAGGACAGTGCTACTAACAACTGTACCCTCCTTACGTTTGGTGCCTCTACTAAAGGATGTAAATAAATTAGTGTCTTCAAGGTTCTGCCCTTTCTCATCTGTGTTGGCATCTGCATTAATCTTTGTACCACCAAACAGGGAAGACTGTTCAAAACTGGTTCCCTTAAGAACAGTTGTTGTCTGGGGCTTGGAAGGTTTGACCGAGAAGCTGAACGATGATGGTGTGGTTGGTTGGGTGGTGGATGTCAAACTGGTTGTACTAGAGAGCAGTAAAGGCTGCGAAAAAGTAAACTGTACGTTTGTGGAGCTATTGCCAGTTGTAAGAGGATTGCTTTGAGCGGACGGGGCTAAAGACGGCTGTGAGAAGTTGAAGTCCACAGGCATTGACTTGGCTCCAGTTAAAGAGAAGAAATTTGTGGAGGTGCTGTTGCTTTTTAAAGTACTGGAGCTTGTTTGGAACTCATTTGTGCTAAAAGCTGAGTCGGGCACTGCAGAACTTTGAGTTTCTGGGCCAGCACCAAAGATGGGTTTGAACAGTGATTCGTTGACAGGCTTGAAACTGAAGTTGGAGGAAGTAAAACCTTTGTTTTCAGCCACACCGGAAGATGGAAATGCACAGGTAACACTCGTGGATGATGGATTTCCAAACACAGTTCGTCTTTTTACTGCCGTCTGTCCAAGGACTGAGCTAACACCTTCTGACAAAGGCTGCTCAAACACTGTTGTCTGATTCCCTCCAGTCACCGTGGTCACCGGTGTAGTTGGCTGGCCAAAAAAGGTATTTCCTTGAGGAGAAAACTGTCCAATTGCAGAGGCTTGATAAAGTCCAAAGGATTGTGGCTGACCGTCAGAACTTGGTTGTCCACCCCGGGAACCACCAAATGGATTTGACGGGATCATTTTTAAAATATACTTCGTAATAGTCAGCACAAAATAAGCCTACTCTTCAAAGTAGAATATCTCAACTGGCTTTTGAGCAAAATTGCAGCATACGATAACAACAAATGCATTACATTGGGCTCGGAACGATTGGGAGTTGTTTCTTCCGAAAACACCGAAAGTATTGTAGCATAATGCAACTTTTTGACATACCAGAATCTCAGTGTTTGCGCCTTTTGGTTAGATTCCCGTCGATTGCTTTGCCAGTTCAACGTATGTTGAATATCCGGTTCCGGTCCGACATCAATTGCTTCCCCTGACTACCAAATTCTGTTCCGGAATTTAGAAGGATTCTTTTTTCTCATGAGGCTCCTTTCGATATAATCAAATAGTTTCTTGATTAAGTGTTAAACATACTGACTGGATTTACCAGACACATTGTTAAAATTTCAACTGTAGCTATTTGTATGTATCATTTTGTTTTGAAGTGTCCGGATTGTGGCGATATTGTATCTCATAGCCGGTTTATCAACCGTTTAACCTCGAGAGTTTTGTTTTATTATTATTACTACCGTGTATAAGTAGGAGGTTCGCGTCATCTTCATTTTTTTCTATGTCGACGTGCGCTTTATCTTAAGCCTTTATTTCAGCCCATTTCTTCTCTTTATATTTGGGTATGTTCGTTTTAAAATGGGAATTGTGCTGCAGAATCTCCAAAAGATAGTGCCTGTTAAGCGATCCAGGCTTCGCAGGGATGTAGAAACGCTGACACACATAATGGGAATACAAAAATTTGACCTGGGCATCATTTGTGTGGATAACCGCAAGATGCAACAGATCAACTCCCGTTACAGGAATAAAAGAAGTCCCACGGATGTACTGTCCTTTCCACTTTACCAGGTAAATTGAGATTGAGTAGCCACCACTTCTATTCAATGCTGAATGATTTTGTGTTGGTTGATGTGCTTTTAGGACTTGAGACCTGGAAAACTACCATGCCCTCTCCACAAAGACGAGCTGAACCTCGGGGACGTTTTCTTGGGTGTGGAGTTTGTAATGTCACGGTGTGAGGAGGAGTCCTCGGACCTTTACCCGGCCCTGACTGTAGGTGTTTGTTATCTTTCCAAATTTAAACAAACCTCAAGCTTTTCAATGATTTAAGTAACTATTGAGGATTTTTCTATCCTAAAATTTAGCAGATAAAATATGCCAGCTCTCACAAAGCACTTGAAAGTAAAATTACAGCATATAAAACATCATGGTGTCAAATTGGTACAACATATTCCTTTTAATATCAGCTGAAATGGAACCTGTTGACCCCTTTTAAATGTTGTGTCATGTTTAGAACTAAACATAACCCTATACAATATAGACCAAATCACTGATGATTATAATCACACTGTGTCAGTGGTTCCTATACCTGTTTATCCCACTTTGCACCACATTAGAAAATGTGTCTGGAATAGTAAATGTATCATATAGCACTTTTCTAGCCATCTCCTTCACCAAGAGTTGCGCTCTCTTGGTTCAGGTCACTGCTGCACATGGTATCTGTCATCTGTTGGGCTTCAGACATGAGACAGAGGAAGAGTGGAACGACGTAAGTATGAAGATTAAAAAAATATGAAACATAAACCAGTTTAATTTGGCTGATACATCCATGTTCCATCACATTAATAGAATCTAAGTCTTCTTATCATGTGAATTATTAATGATTTTCATCACCATTCACAACAGCCATTTCATCTCTCAAAAACCTTTTTCAGTTTTTGCTTTAAGTGGTTCACTGTAGCCCAGCATCAAAGAACGTGGCAAACTTTTTTGTCTTACACAAGTTATGCTTATTTTGCAGATGTTGCAGAAAGAAACATACATTTTGAATGAGTACAACAGACTCACAGGAAGTCATCTGGTGCCACTGACAAAGAAATCTTCTCAGAAAAATTAATCAGCTGCGTGTTGCAGACCTCATCTGCAATTATGCACTTTTATAATGGCAGCGTGACAAGAACTGTAATCTGTCCAATTAAATATATCATTTATAAAGCAGGTCTGTTTGTTTTTTTCCAAACACCAGATCTCAATCTATAAGGTTGTTTACACTAGAACAAGTTGCTGTTCAAAGAGGTGTGCACCAAATATTGTACATACTAGTTTTAATGCCAAGACAGTAGTTGACGCTGTATTTGTGTGACATGCACTTGTATTGAGAATAATATCAATGTGTTTCAAATTATTGTGACCAATTATTGCCTGTAGCGGGATCCTTGCTACAATTTTATGGTCTTCAAGCCTGCAGTATATTTAAGGTTGCATGTTTAATTTGGAAAACCTATTTGCAAAAATTAGAGCAATTTTAAAATCCACAGAAGTACATTCATTTTATTACAACATTAAATAAGGCCCAAGATCCAAACAGACTCTACTCTAGTGCTGGCCTTTCCTGAAAGAGGGGTAGCACTAAGCATTTCATTCTCTCCACTTCCTTGTTGGCTCATTGTGGTAAATAAGATTAATGTTATGTTGTAACGTTAAAGATAAGATTTATGAAACATATTTTTGCAGGTATAAAGGAACGACCCATTCAGAGAATCAAAAGGCTTTCCTGCATCCAAACCCAATATAACTGCTTTAGTTTGGCTTTGGTTTAAATCAAGAATTATGTGTAAAGTGCATCATGTGTTATCTTGACTTTGGCAGGTTTATAAATATAGAAGTGTACAAATGTAATATTAACGTAGTAATTTCTCCAACCTTCTCAGCAACGTTGATTTCGGAGGCATTACAGTTTATCCTACAGAAACAAATTGGAATAATACAATTTCTTTCTAGAATTTATCCACTTTACATTTAAACAGCCATGTTGGTTTAGTCGCTAGTTTAGCTCAACAGTTAATTGTCCCAGAGAAAAGCAGAGCACAGCAGGACAGCAGTCAGTCCTGTTTAAATGTGAATCGATTCACAGGGGTGGAGCAGCATTGCTTCCTTCCTGTGGTGGCGATGCCTCCTGATTTCTCCATTTCAGACAGTTGTTCCAACACATCCCTGAAGACACACATCATAGCTGAATTGCATTGCATACATAAATCTTGCTTTAACTGTTTCCTTATATTTCTTAAATCTCTGTGTGGTTCAGATTACTGAGTGTTCTTCATAACATACCAAACCTGCTTACAGGCCACAAATACTACAAATTTCCGATTGGTATTTTTAGATATACAAATACAACACATTATTGTCACAACTCACTTGTGCATGTAGAAGAATATGTAACCGCTGCGATCACGGTCCCGCTGAACAACAGCTTCCTGCGTCTCTGATACCTCCAGGTCATTGTACGTCAGCCACGACTGCTTCTTCGTGTCATACACATCACTGATGTAATGACCTTGTGTGCAGAAAAATGAAATTAATTGAAGCACAGGATTCTGAGTCAAGTGAACTGCATCAGCAGCAATAGAGATGGGACAAAATACACACACGGGGAGAAAGTTAATCTTAATACTAGACAGAGGGGAAAAAAAACAGCTGCTCATGCATCAGAATTTGAATTTACTGAAAAAGGGTGGCATCATCATCATCATCATCGTCCCGAGTATTTTCACAACTCAGGTACAGCAAAGCTCACCAGAGGAAGAGCTGCCTCCAATGTGACTGACGACACTGATGAGTCTGAAAGAGTTGGCCAGGTCTCCACTCTGTGAAGCACAGAACGTGGTTAAATAACAATAGTATTTATACCTAGAATTTATTTTAGCAATAGAAACAGTTGAATGTTATTGCAAAAAGTAACAGTGTATTGTCAAAGTACATGATGACGTCACAGTCAAAATGGTGACTGGTCAAAGTCCAGATTTTGATAGAAAGGTGATCTGCTGTTAGTAACAACGCTGTAAAAAGCAGCTCGATGATATCTGATATTTTTAAAATTACCTCAGCATTTCTCTTTGGGCTCTCATCCTCTGCCTCGGTCCAGTCAGTATCCATCATGTCCTGATTTCCAGAGTCATCATCTGAGCACAACATCTCAGGCAGAGACCTGTTAAACTCTGTTGGGATAGAATTAATGCTTAGACAAGCTATTAAAAACCACTAAATGATCACACATCTACTGACAACTAAACTAATTTAAGTTTCAGATTGTGCAGTAAATCTCTCAATATTTCATCAAACATGAAATATGAAACATGAAACCTTGCAGACTGAGTTCTGTAGCCCTCCTCAGATCATCCTCCTCCCTCATCTCTTGGGCTGCCTAAAATAAGAAATGTTACATAAATGTCATTACTCATTAAAATAGAAACATTTAAGACACTATGTTTGTTTTTTCAGGTGTATATTGTGATATTTTAGAAGTTACCATTTTTAAGTAAATTCTTTCATTTCAAGACTTTCCCCCATTTGGCAGTTCACAGAAAATTAATAAAAATTCCCTGCAGCACCATTAAAAAAAGAGAAACAGGTGGTCTTCTGCTTACACACTCCATCAGACTCTGGGTCAAGGCCTGCTGAAGTTCCTGCTCTTCCCTCTCCTGATTACGATTACACTGTGAGTCCAGATCTCTTTCCCACTGCAGACCCTTGGGGGTTTGGTTCTCCTTGTCCTCGTCCATGGTCATGTCTAAGAACTCATCCATGTCTACACAATATTAAAAGACACTGCTCAGTATACCACACATCAATTAGAGAACGTTAGACCTGTAGGATGATTACAAACAGGGAATATAGACCATAACACTCATTAAGTGTGTAACATCGTGATGATGGATTACCAGCTGGCTGTCTGGTCTCAAGTAGATCTGTAATGTAGGCCAAGTCTTGAGCCTCTGTGTCCTCAAATCCTGTATCAGGGCTGCTCCATGGTTCTTCCTCAAAAGGTCTACACACAGAATTTGATCATTTTTTGATATATAATCTAAACCAAAGTATTCACACCTCGTAACTATGACAGATCTTTAAGTGTGTCAAACAATGTGTCAGCAAAACTGTGAGAATGCAAACACTATAGTAAACATTTTAAATGATTGAGATTCAACTGGATTTTCCTGATTGTTGTACTCTTATAAAAAATACTCATGTGTTTTTATCTTGGCAAAATGGTATTTCAACAGTTTTACAGTTTTTAACATTTATGGGAAACATAGCAAAAAATGTTTTACAAGCTTTATAAATACTGAAGTAGAGTTGAAGATCTGTCTTTAACAGAAAAATGATTTATCATGTGGCACATTTCTCATGTCTTACATGGAGGTTTGAGTGACCCAGCTGATACTGACAGGAGGTTGTGTGACCTGGGTGCAGTGGGACAGCAGAGTCAGGTACCGAGGAATCACTACCCGCTGACCAAGCTTGTTGTTCAGAGACAGCTGAGGGTCGTAGTTGTAACGTTTTAAGTGTAAAATGAGCACTCTGTGGCAAGAAGAGAGCAAAACGTTGAGTAAAATTTGGAGTATAATAGTGTACCAGTAGGTAAACTGGAGAGGTCCATACCTGGGCAACTTGCTGAACTTATGAGAGACAGTTGCTGCTTTTCCACTGCACTTCTCACAAGAGTACTCGATCTCCTCCATCTGCAAAACATAAGCATGTCTTTTTTTTTTCTTTTTTACATACAGCTATAGTTAAGCCAGTTCAAACTCAAAATAAATAGAATGCTTGGAAAACAAGGTATCTGTGCCTTTTAATACTCCATCATTAACTACGATTAATAAAAAACGATCTCATATTGGAAGCCTTTAAAAAACAAAATAAAGAACACTTGCCCTAAAAAAAAGATCCAGAGAATCTTGAATAGAACAAAGAGTGAGTTTTTTCTTTCTGCGTGGTAGATCAATGGACAAGTCATTGAACCGCTCGTGCTTGGTCACCACTTCACCGCAGCTGCAGAGGAAAAGCGAGAGATGATATTTCATGATCTTTTCACAGAAGATGATGCTGATTTGTTGGGACCTTATAATTATAAACAAAAATGAATAGAAAGAGAAATCATTTTGTCACTGCACACTGAAGAAGATGAAACCGCATGAGGATTATATACACAAGTAGTAGGCACATTGATACAACTTGCAGCACCTTGCAGATACAGTAAATCTGGATAGGCTGATACAACTCGACGGAGCTCCTAACCCTTTCATTTGGCCTGATTGTTATGCGTGCAGTATATCCTTGCAGTTGTACTTATTTGGTTGTTCAGACTTTGCTGTAAAAACCTTTATTGAACATGTTATTCCATTTCTTAGTGTTTTGTTTGTTTTGGTTACATTGCTTCTAACTTGTATTTAATGTGTCAATGAGCAACCTGAGGGAATCGATTATGTGCACAAGTGAACTAATGCATATAAATGGTGGTCCTCAAACATCATTGACCACTGATTCAGATTTCAATACCCCAAATGCAGGACAGAGAAATGCCCCTTATGCTGGTCTCACCTTTTGCAGGTGATGGTATGCTGCACCTCAAACTCCATGTTGTTTACCACAGGGCAGGTGTAGATGAGGGCGGGGCCCACCTCTTTAAGACCCCCCGACCTGGCTGTTGACGAGACAGAGTCCTGGCCACCCTTACCACCCGTGCGGACAGGTGAGGTCACCATAGCCTCATTTGTCAAACTTTTATTGACCTTTGCCACCTCCTCTTTTAATTGGTCCAAACACTGGCAAAGGAACTCATGCGCATCCTGCAGAAGAATGCAAGGAATAATCTGAGTACAAGGAAAATAAATAAAAAGGAGACTGCGCTGCTACTTTTTTATCAAAGTAGAACAATTATTATGAATATTATTAGATGCGGTGGAAGCTCAGTTTGTAGGGATTGGGCTGAGAAGCGGAGGGTTCTCGGTTCAAGCCCTGGACAACACATGGAAGGTGTTCTGGTAGTAGGGGGAGGTGTCAGGACACCTTGAGCAAGGTACCAAACACCCAAATTCTCACATAGGGTCCTGCAAAGGCAACTCATTCAGAGGTGTACTCTGCATTTGCCCATATTCAGCTGGGATAGGCTCCCGTGACCATAAAGTGGTTAAGAATTTTTTTTTTTTTTAAATACTAATAGTGGTAGAGTTTAATGCACTTACATTTTGCATGTTTCCAGAGAAACGCTCAACTGTAGAGGAGATGGCATTCTTCACTTTTCTCAGAAGGTCTTTTTTAGTCTCAGAGCTTCCTACATCCTTCTTGGCCAGGAGATGAACAAAACACCTGCAAGCGGGGAGAAAGAATTATTTCCAAAGAGGCAAGTTTATAAGCAGTGAAAAAAAAATGTTATAGGTTTATTCCTTTTTTGTATCAATGACTTGACAAAAAGTTCAAGATCTCAAAATTGCTAACTTTTCAAAAAATGTTTAAGGTTTGAGTTTAGCTATACTGCAAAGGCATGGCAAATCAATTGGGCTAACTATAAATGTGTGCACTAACCCTCTCCACCATTTCCTCTTTGAAATTTTTTCCTTTAATCTATGTTGCACAATATTGCACGTGGTGCAAAGTAGTTTGCCATTTTCACGTGTTAAATCAGGAAATTTACTTGTAAAATTAGTTTGCAAATGAGTGCAGTGATTGGCTGGAATTATGGAAAAGCTGCCATGATTGGAGGAGTGCAGACCCACGTGATTTTAACATGCAGTTCTGATGTCAGCATTTATGCCCATGCCCCATCTCATCACTCAGTGGTTATTCCACATATAAACTACATTTTTAACATAAAAAAACAAGTACCTGATAAGTCCATTGATCGATACCTTGCTCCAAGGAACGCTCTGACTAAGCATGTCTTTGGAGAAGGAAGGGACACTGAAGAGTGACTGCAGTATAGCATTCATGTAACAAGTGTTCCCCAGGTTGGAGAATCTGAAATGATTTTCAGTGATAAGATGAATTTTAAAAAAAAAAAAGAAAAAAAAAAAAAACTCCCTCTTAAATCAACAGTCTCTATATATTCAAATTTGATTAAAGGTATACTTGAAACTGTGTGGGACAAATACACAGGAGAGGTTTGAGCCACCCCCTGGCACAATCATCCACTCATACATTCAGTAAAGTTAATACATAAACATTTAAAGGGCTTGTGTTACCATTCATTTTAGATGCTGTGACTATCATCGAAATCACAACCAGTAAAAGTACATGTATACGCTCTCTGTTCTCTGTTCCTCACCCTTGTAGTGGAGGCTGCGGTTGTGCCGGGTTGGAAAGTCTCGGCTTTCTCCAGCCACCATAGTCAATGGGTCTGTGAATTCTCTTAAAGGGAGTGGAATGATGGGGAAGCGAGTTGGAGCCAGTCACTGTGGTAGTCCGTGGAGAACTGGATGTCCTTTCAAGATAATACAGATATACATGACCATGCCCATCAGGGAAGCAGAATATCTTTAAAAAAAGTTCCCATCAAAAATCACAGAGCACACAAACCCCATCAGCTATCAAAAGAAAAGAGTAGAGACACATAAGTCAAATAGGAAACATTTTATTATTTGCCCTTGATTCAGGGCACCTCCACCTAAAGACACCCAAAAAAGATCACCAATGGCAATAACAGCATCACTTCTCCAGTTGGATATTTTCCAATTGTGAAATGCACGATTCCATTTCAACCTTGTGAAGCTGATGGGCTTAAAAGGCAACAATGACCTTTACCCAAATTTAAAATTAAAATCAGAGAAACTTTAAGAAAGAAATTAGGAAATTATTCCTAAATGTCTAGACCTGATCAGAGTTCTTCTATAATTAATAATTCTAATCATTGAGTGGTAGAAAGAAAGGGACGCTGCATTTACCTGGAGGAGCCCTGGTCCTTAGGAGGTTCCTCCACTAGGTCACTTATGTATTGAAAGGGCCTTTTTCTTTTCTCGTTTCTGAAAACAGTAACAGGCAACAAATAATGACGCAGTGTAACATACATGGATGCAGTCCCTCACTTACAATTTTAATGACTTCATATAATTTAGCTGACACGACTCGACGAAAAAATGTAGGGTTTGTGTAGAAAGAATATTTCTTTCTTAATTAACGCCCACCACATCGACACTAAAGGAAAGCACTCATTTAAATGAACTTAACCAAGACTTGCTACAGTACCTATTCTCAGAGAGTCCAGTGAAGGACGGAATGGCGGCGGGTCTACTTGGACTAACCAAAGGCTTCTTTTGCACCGTGTCCACCAGGCACTCTGTAGCTCCCCACCTCGGTGGTTTCTGAAAGATATTAAACCTTAATGCGTAATTACAATTATCAAAGGCCAATTCCACATTAAGGTTAAAGGTGCCGTAGCAGAATCGGACCAAAAAAATAATTTAAAAAAATGAATTCAGAAAACAATGAAATTACAAAAACGTACACATACTTCAGACTAGCGTTGAAATATAAAAGGAAAAATTTAATTTGCCAAATATCAATGTTTATTACAGTACAGGCCTGAGTGTATACCTTTGCTTTATTATACTCAACTGTTAAATATATGGTTCATGTTTCAAGTGGGTTGTTTCTCACCTGTGTCTCAGCAAGGGGCCTGGATTCATTTTTCAGAGAGCAGTTCCCAAGCACACCAAAGTTTCCACTTCCGTTAAATGATTTTCGAACTTCAAGGAAAGGAGATGGTGTGCCGATTACAAATTACTGTAGTTCTTTTGCGATATTCTGGCAGTACTAATTTCCCAGCTGTTGCTGGTGAGAAACTAAAATTTCCCTATACAGTTCTCAAACCATATTAAGTGTGCAGCCGATTCTACATTTTATCAAAAACCTTTAATCAAGCTGCTTGTAAATCAGCTGAATTTTTTTTTAAAAACTAAAAAGGTTTTTAAACTTTTCCACAACTTTTATTTCCTTACATTTTAGCAGAACATTCATTTCAAACAATGCTGTCTTAAAGAGAATATACTTATTTAACACCAACATCATGCCTGTACAAGGCAAATAAGTTAAGCTTTGCATTTCTTCATGTGGCAGAAAGTGCAGTTACCTTCTTTCTCCTGCTTTAATTTTTTCAGGTATTCATAGGTCCGCTGTACCAACATCTGGGGCACTTTATCCAGGACAATGACGCTACTGTCCTTCAAGTTTAGCTGTATGCGGCTCAAATTTTGGCTGAATGTCTTCAGATTCTGATTCAGCTGCAAGCAGGAAAGTCAAATTAAAATCGTTGAGGTGAGACACACAAATAAGCCATAACATTATATTCAGCTTTCTTATATTGTGTTGGCTCCTCTTTTGCAGAGCAAACAGCTAATCAATAGTCAAAACATGGTGAAGAAAGAACAAATAAAATCCAGGGTACAAAAACAAAATACCTGAAAAATCTTCAAAGTTCCACAGTTGAATCTTAAACAGAGAGAGATCTTGTTATCCTTTTCCAGGATTTCAAATGTTCCCTCTCGCCATTTGGTGGTTCCCAGGTCTATGCTACTGAAGCGGATCTGGACAGTGCCACTACTGGAGACTATGGGTCCAGTTTGTGCCATGGTGTGGAATACAGACAGAAACTCAGATGCTGGATCTGATAAAGCCTGCATGGGGTGAATGACAACAACAGTCGGTACTGTCAGCATTTATCATAGCCTGTAACGGATAAAAAGATAGCTGTCGAATACCGCCAATGCCCTGTCAATCTTGCTATTAAATAAATCCCATTAAAAATCAATTATATAACCATGATTTCAGAATCCCCCTCTGCAGTGTTGTGGGAAAAAAATGAATAAATACATAAATAATGTTTGTCTGTGCATGTTCCAAGCACACAAGGATCCCACTGGCAATACTTTGTGGTTAGATCTGAAACTACACAAGGTTAGTGCAGCGTTCGCACGTACCTTTACATAAAGTTATTTAATTTCAAACCTATTAATAGCAGCATCCCTAACAATACCAGAGTTGGGAAATGTATTTAATAATTACTATGCACAATTAAGCCTAATTTCGCTGCTTTGGTTAATTTCTAAATATGAATCTATTGTATGTGCCACGTTACAATTAAAGAGCTTCACTTAATTTAGAATCATACTTAAATGCAAAACACAAATACATAATTTTATGTATAATTGTAAGTTAATTCAGTCAAAAGATAGCGACTTCCGGCATTAAACTTTTCAGCATCACGGTAGGAAAGACGAGAAGCTCTACGACCATAACTCATGTTTTTAAAGTTAGCAGGTTAATTGATCAACATGATATATGTATAAATATATTTAAAAGTCATAGGCTACGCTGTCGTTGTTGGAGTTACACAACAGACCATTACAGTAACACATATTTAATGGGTTGGCAAAACGGACGAGCCCAATGTTCAGTCTGCTAATATGCTGTCTGCAACTGGTGCAACCAAAAAACACCCAACATATCATAATTTCATAACGGCGCCTCGCATTTGTACCTGCCGAACAGATGTGGCGGTGAGGAAAACAGTGATTTCGGAAAAACCGAGGATCCCAAACTGGAGCTCATCAGGTTGTGTTGAACTGCTGTATCGTGGCGCGTTTTTGGTCACGTGACGGGCGACGCGTGCAGCTGCTCAGCGCCTTCGCCGCCATGCGAATCTCGCGATTGGTTCGTTTTGTCACGTGACGGAATCGCGCGTGCTGCGTTCTAACTGTTAGTTATGTTGAGGGCTTGCGTGTGTCAAACTGCGTCATTTGTGATGAATCGGCAGAAAAATAACTATTTTGGTTACATTAATGATCCCTCAATTATCTTTTTCAGCTCATGCACCAGGGAGTCCACCCAACATATGTGTGTGTGTGTGTGTGTGTTTACGTGGTTTTCATTCTCTGATGATGATCTTAAACATTTTCCAGGAGTTGACCTTTGGGGGATTTTGGATTCCTATTAAACCACAGCCAAGCAAATGCTGCCATAGCACCACTGCTAATACAAATGGGAAGGTGATCTGGTACCTGGATCCTCCTGTGAAAGGAACTGAGGAACGCCCCCTTCGCCACATCCTGAGCCACCCATAAAACTTTCTATTTCACTAAAATCCACAATGTCAATTACTGCAATAGAGCATATGTCATTAATCTAGCAGCAACATTTAAATGTTTCCTAAAGCAAAATATAATCAAACTGTACAGTATATAGTGTTACAATCAGACGTGCCAAAATGCACTCCTCGCTGGTTATTATCATTATTATCATGTCCACTTGAAACCATACAATCATCTAGTGCGGTCAAACAGAAAATTGCTATACAATCCTATTTATCAGACGCATCAGACGTGCATGTTTCCATTAGAAAAAAAAAATTGAATTGAATCCCTGTCACTCATTTGGTTGTTGTGGCCCCTTGGGACAGCTAAGGTGAGCCTTTGAGGCAAATAGAGATAGAATAGAGATAAATATATATATATATATATATATATATATATATATATATATATATATATATATATATATATGTGTGTGTGTGTGTGTGTGTGTGTGTGTGTGTGTGTGTGTGTGTGTGTGTATATATATATATATATAGAGAGAGAGAGAGAGAGAGAGAGAGAAAGAGAGGGTTTGCCAGTACTACATTTCGTACTGAAGATTTTATGATATTATTAAACAATGATGCTCAACAATGAAGCAGTGGGACATGTGCATTGTTTGACTTGCTTTTTGATTGAATATGATTGAAAGAGCAAAATTTCAGGCTTAGTATATGGGCACAGACTGCTGCAATCAGATTTGCCAAATAAAACACAAGGCCTTCGACATGAGCTCATGTTTGTGTTATATTTTTTTGTGACATCCTGAGACCATAATTCAAGGTAGTGTAATCAAAAAGAAAGTGCATGGTGAATCAAATCAAAAGCAATAATGGACCAATAAATAACCGCCATGATTCCCCTTTATGTTACTGACCACTTAAGGTTCTACTGTGTCACTGAAGCCTTAAGTCATCACCAAGGCTTCCATCGGTCATCAGTGCTGTTACATACTGTGCCAATGCTTTCAAGATTCAAGATGTACGGTACTTTATTCATCCCCGTAGGGAAATTGAATTGTAGTAGCAGCCTAACGTGGATTAATATAACTGTCTAGGTTTTGTATTTACAAAGTATAGAAATAGAATAAATAAATACAAATAAGATTAAAATGTCACACCCAGGAACCTGTAAGATGAGACTATTTCCACATCTTTTCCACTAATGCAGACTGGGGAGGGAGGGGACTTACTTTTACTGAAATCCACCACCATCTCCTTTGTCTTGGTCATGTTGAGCTGCAGAAGGTTCTTCCTGCTCCACCTGACAAAACTCTCCACAAGGTCCCTGTATTCATCCTCTTGTCCCTTCTCCACACATCCGACTATGACCGTGTCCTCCGAGTACTTCTGGAGATGACATGTCTCAGAGTGGTACGGGAAGTCAGCTGTGTAGGTGGTGAACAGAAAGGGGAGAGCACAGTTCCTTGGGGAACCCCTGTGTTGCTCATCAGGGGGTTGGTGTCGAGGTTAGACAAGCGCATCTCCTGTCACCTGTCTGCTTAATCAGTGCCATTCTCCAGAAGTGACAGGAAAAAAAGAATCTCACAGCAGTGTAATACCAATCACGCAGTTGCCCATCTTTATCACCTTGGTCATGGTCACAACACTTTCCTGAACCAATTTACTGGAAAGCTGCACTACTTCATGAAGCTTTAGTTCACATCACTACTTACCAGACCTGATTGCCACCACCACCGCAGCTTGATTGCAAACTACAGTCACATCACTGGGTAGCCCTGCTGAGTACCTTGTTTAGGTGGGAAATACTTTAAATAGTCACCATAACATGCCAAAATCAGTGAAAATGGAGCCTTATAAAATAAAGAAATTGTTTGCTAAATCTGGTTCTTCCCCCACCCCCTTTTCTTTTTATTTTTCACAAATAGTTTAATCCCGAATGCTTGGATTGTCCTCAAAGGTGAAAACAAGAGAAAAACTTTCTTTTTCTTGTTTTGGGAGGACACCTGTGAATGAATTATATTCACATACAATCGTGCTGGAAGTGATGTCTTCTGTTTATTCATTCCTCAGTGTGATAACTTCACTAATTCCATCATTGTGTTATCTGAGCACAAGCCATTTGAAAGTGTTTCACCCATCAGTTGTGCTTTTGTGTCACTCTGTCACTGAGATAATGTCACTTTTGTAATGAATTAATGACTTGCTGATACTGTATTGTAGTGTTCCCTCATAGTGAAACTGCTTTTCTGGCATTCTCTCAGTGAGATAATGTCAGCTTTGTCAGGATTGTGTTATCTGAGCATAATTATTTTAAATGTGTTTCTCCATCTGAGAGGCCAGGTGGGTCTCAGAGACAACCTGTGATAGCATGGAGTGTGTGGGTTTACATAGCTGCTGATATGGAAGTGGCTGGTGCGAGGGCTGGATGTGGATGATGGAAGATGCCTGTGTACCTAACTGGGTCCCCAGTAAGTTGTTGTTGCTGGGAGGGGTGGGGGGTGGGGGTGCATGGACATGGCCTGTATTAGCATGCCAGTCTTAATTGCTGCAGATATGGATACTGATGGGGGATCTGGATGTGAATAATGGAACAGAAAAGGTTGCCTCATACTGTGGCCATGCTGCTCGGAGTTAGGAGCCCCTTGTGGGCCAGTAGAGATGGCCCATGTTAGCATGAGACATTTAAGAATACCTAGCTGTGGACACAGCAGGCATCTGGGAAGCCTGAATGCAGAGAGAGCATTGTGACTTTACGCTTGATCTGGGCCTGTGCAGCTGTTCAGCCGTACATAGCTGTAGAAAAGGAAGAGCCTGCGTGCTGGGATGCCTGGATGTGGATGTTAGAAGGCAGCAGGGTCTGTTATCCTCGCTTGCATGACGCATGGGGGTGAAATATATGTGTGATGGAAAAGAGCCGAGTGCATGTCAGCCTGGATGTATGTTGCCATGTTTCTGGGAAACACTGGACACATTGGGTGTCCAGTGAATGTGGCACAGCCACCTGCTGCCTTCAACGCTGATCATCAGGTCATCATCTGCTCCCTCTGCTTCCACCACGCTGCAGGCTATGCACCAACCTCCAGAAACTTCAGATGATACTGCTTCAGAAGGTGGTATATATGTCTATGAAGAAACTATGGCCTAAAGCGTATAGAAAATGAACATTGCTTAAAATGAAATATGGGTCCAGGTTGGTGTCAAGTTCATGGAAAGTGGGACTGGAGGCATCCGCGCAAGGAAAAAGCAGAAATTCTAAGCTTTGAAGCTATAAATGTTTCACTGTTAACTGAAGAAAAACCTTTTAGTGCTTTGTTGATAAGTGGATGGTCCCCAGCAGCTACATCACATAAAAGTGTTCATGTATCAGCTAATGGACAGATCACAACAGAGGTAGTGTCTATAGGTCTCATTTTGAAACATCCTTTTTGTTGTCAGATACATGCCCATTAAAGCTGTTAGGGAGACATTTAATGGCAAAATTGGAGATTGGAGCTGAACCTGCACACAGTGGAATGAACCTAGTCAAAACCAAAATAATGGGGAATTATGTTGCGCAAGGTGCTGGAGAGCAAACAATTAGGAAGCAGCCCACACAATTCATTTGTAAAACCACAAGAACAAGTAGAAATGCTTGGGTGTTTTCATGACAGTAGCCAACTATTCTCCCTACTTAGAAGTGTACAGCCAAATTGACACCCTCAGAAGTTGGTTCAAATCTCTAGACGAATCTCTGGACCTCTGGCCAGCCAAACCTCTACTAGAATCATTGCTGCAGTCTTTCCTTGGTTCCGAGTGCTCCTAGTGTTCCTCTGAATACCTTTTTGATTTTTTTTAGATGTAAGTTACATTGTTGAGAGATGGTGAGCATGAAGTTACACCAAAAAACTGCTTTTAGCTGAACAAAGCTGATAGTTTTAATTTACTGACACTGAACGAAATGAATAGTTGTTGGTGAAACAGCTCACATTTTTCTTTCTTTGTAAATGATCTATATGCATGACACAATGTGCTCTCATTCAGCATCTGTAGATTTTTATCCATCCAGGTCATGGGAAGCAATTTTTGGACTGAAGAAGCCTTTCAGATGTAAGGTGTAACATCTTCTGACAAAGTCCAGCTGCACTTTTAGCATTATTTATTAATCATCATCAGTTTCTCAGACTGACAGCAGCAGCAGTGAAGTAAAATGTGTTGCAATCCTAAAACATGAGCCAGTATTATCTCTGATATATGTCACGTATGTATGTAGGAGTAAACACTGCAGCGTCTACACAACATTATTCACATTGCAAACCACCTGGGTGTGATATTCTTCAAGGGATAATTCCACCATTATTTGGTCCCAGGCACAACAAAACAAACTCTTGACTATGCACAGAAGTCATTTTACACGCAAACAAACACACTGGCATGCACACGCACACCCACCCACCCCCACACATACACACACACTCACGCGCACACGCACACGCACAAATGCACACACAAACCTTTTAAAATGCAGCTGGTGAGCAGTGATCGAGGGAAATAAAACATAAATATATTTGTGTTAAATGTGAAAGAGGATGGAGAGGAGGGCTGTCTGCTGCAGGATTCCATCACTCTTAGCAACCGTTATATAGTTACCACGGAAACACTGCAATGTTCTCTGTTTCTGTTTTACCCTCCTCATCTCTCCTCTCTCTCTCTCTCTCTCTCTCTCTCTCTCTCTCTCTCTCTCTCTCTCTCTCTCTCTCTCGCTCTCTGTCCCTCTGTCTCTCTTTCTTACACACTGTCTTTCCCTCCATCTGGTGTTGCTACGTCGATGCTTTGGGACGTTCAGCTGGATCACTTTACAGCCACAATGCTCAAGTATAGAGCTCATCTTTTAAGCACAAGATCTTTGGGAAGTGAGGAAATCAACTGATCGTTTCCATTCCTGCTTTTCAGCTCTTCTTTCTTTTTCCACTTTGTCCTATGACCCGTCTTGGCTTCCTTTATGGAGCAGATAGGTTAATTTGTGAGGTGAAGACACACTAAATTGGATACTGGATGCTCTTTTGAACCAAGACGTTCTCACTGCAATCAGATTTTTATGGTTTTGGTGTTTCTGGAAACACCTGAAAACAACACCGAGACCAAATTTTCCACCTTCTGCTCTATTTAACCGTGATGAGTGAAGACACACTAGAGGCACAGATTCCTGAAGATGTTCTGGAAACTCAGGAAATGAAGGAGACTGGGGAGATGCAACAGTGGGACACTGGTCAAAATGACTTGGCATCTGGGGGTGTTCAGCAGGAAGATATGAAGCAACAAGCAGAAGAACAACACAAGGAGGAAAATCAAAATACAGAAGATGTGCAAAATGTGCTTGAGATGCTGCAGCAGGAGGAGGAAGCGCAGACCCATGAGGTTGTGGAAACAGAGGAGATGCAACAAGACCAGAAGACAGTGCAGCAGCAAACTGAGGAGAAGGTGCTTCAACAGGTTCCAGTGCAAAGAGAAGATGAACAGGCAGGAAAGACGAATCAAGACCAGGAGAAGCTGCCCCAGACTAAGGTGTCATGGACAAGAGAGGAGGTACAGGAGACTCATCTGGAGCAACTGACGAAAGTCGATTGGCAACAAGCAGGGATACAAAGCGAGGAATGGCAGAACTCTGGGCAGACACTGGAGCAGAACCAAAACCACCAGGTCCTATTCCGCCTTAAAGGAGTGTGAGTAAACACAAACAGGCAGAAGATGGAAACGTAAAAGAGAATAGAGATTCTGTGTGTGTGTGTGTGTGTGTGTGTGTGTGTGTGTGTGTGTGTGTGTGTGTGTGTGTGTGTGTGTGTGTGTGTGTGCTCATGCAAACATAACCTATTGGTGCTAGATCAGAAGATCCAAAGCTTGACTTTCTGTTCTCCATTGTTGCTATGGTGATAGCAATGCGTTGTGATGCAGCAAACTCTTTAGCGATGAGCAGGAGACACAGAGAGGTGATGACAGGGTATGGAAACACAAAACTAATTTAATTACTAAATTTTAAACGCCTGTCTTTTGAAACTATCTATCTATCTATCTATCTATCTATCTATCTATCTATCTATCTATCTATCTATCTATCTATCTATCTATCTATCTATCTATCTATCTATCTATCTATCTATCTATCTATCTATCTATCTATCTATCTATCTATCTATCTATCTATCTATCTATCTATCTATCTATCTATCTATCTATCTATCTATCTATCTATCTATCTATCTATCTATCTATCTATCTATCTATCTATCTATCTATCTATCTATCTATCTATCTATCTATCTATCTATCTATCTATCTATCTATCTATCTATCTATCTATCTATCTATCTATCTATCTATCTATCTATCTATCTATCTATCTATCTATAAGGAAGGAAATTGTGAGACAAACTTTCTTGAGATCATGATCCCATGACCTGTGGTCTTTCCCTGAATAGATACTGAGAACTATATTTGAATTGATTGATCACATTTCAGTATTGTATCAAAAGGCCATTATTTGCTCATTATGGTGCCTACTTGCCTGGAGCTGTACTTACTTTTGATGCATTTCTAATGAGAAATGTTCACGTGTGACTAGGAAACTCTCTCCATTGTCAGAAGTAATTGATTATTGTCAGGGTTTGTCATTGTGTATGTTCAATTTTATTTTTTATTTTTTGTCTGTGTTTTCTGTCCCTCCCTGCCTCAGTCTTCCTTCCCTCCCTCCTTTTCTTCCTGTCTCGTCTCTACCTCCCTTAACCCTAATTACCTTCAGGTGTCTCACCAGTGTTTAATTTCCCCTGCTTCCCTTCTTGTGAATTTAAACCTGCTTCTCTTTCCCTCGTGTGCCAGCCTGTCTTTTGTGAGAGCATCCAGCATTAGCCTTTGTGTCAGGCTCTTTGTGTTTGATGAATATTGCTTGAAACTGCCCTGAGTCTCTTTTTATCTACTGGACCAGATCTGTTTGCCTGATCAGAGTGGCTACTGGTAAAAACACTTTTAAAATAGTTTCCCAATGTTCCTCTTGCATGCACTATTGAAGTCCAGCCTAACCAGTTCTGACAGTACAGTCTGGTCAATCATGGACTCCAGGGAATCTTTTATTGTGCTGCTGCAGGAAACTCAGTGCAATCGAAGGAGGTGGAGCGGACTATGGAGAAAAATACAAGGACATATTCTGTTCTAGCTGCCCAGATGGCCCAGTTCATCGACTGGTTCCAAGGGCTGGAGGCCGCAATCGCTACCTCCTCCAATTTGGCCAGCTGGCACGATTTGACAGCTTTTAAAAAATGTGTTGGCAGTGAATATTAAGAATCACCTACTCTTGGTGGCTCTTCTCAGTTATCTGGATTCTCAATGGAGAGATCCTGTACACTGTCACACACCTATCCCCAGTCCCCCTATTGCTCCACTACCTACGTGTTTCCTGAGATGTGTCTTTCAACTCAAAGGATAGATCTTCCCTTTATATCCAGGGTATATTGGAATCTGGTGCAGGGTTTCTCTATGGCAAGAGCAGTCACTTTAGCACCACTTTTCCCGTGTCACAGTACCATCGACCCTCTTCTGGTTCACCTCCACCTAAAGGTCACCTCTATACTCCAAGTGGGGGAGAAACTATGGGGAGGATGGGTACATCTCTGTTGTTCTCCAGTCAGACATTATCCGGCCTTCTTCTTTGCTAGCTTGTTTTTTTGTCAGAAAGATGAATGACTCTCTCCACCCTCCCTCCATGACAGTGAAGAACTACACCCACTTCCCTTGATCTCCATGGACAGCTATCTGCTTCAGCTGGCCAATGTTTTCACTACGTTATATCGCCATAATGCATATGGTCTGTTTGCAATTGCTTTTGCATTAAACAGAAAATGGAAATTACCCCACCCAGTGGACATTCTGGGTATTAGTTATTGCCTTTCAAATCAACTATTGCCCCTACCGTACCCAACCCTTTCCGCAGCCTTTGTGAAAGATGAGCTCCCTAAATAATAAGTTTGTGTTTGTTGAGTTGTTGGTTGTTGTTTTTTTCTTCTTTTTCTAAATTTGACATTAACACAAATATAACTTATTAAGGTTGGGTCTGGGCTACTAGTTCATTACTGTGCTAAAGATTTAGAGTATGCAAATGTGATTGGTAACATACAATCACCATATTTCAAGAAATGACATGAAACATAACACTAAAATACCTGCAATCCTGAACTTATTTCCCTGTGTCGTCAGCTTCCAGTACCGCTGTAACCATGGCGACTATAACAAATTCACTCAGTTTACAGGGGAGTGATTGGTTGCCATGGAAATGGCACAATGCCTGAATGCAGTGGTGCCTTTATTTCTTTCCTGTCTTATTATCATCCATTTCTTCTAGAAAGAACATCCACAGGATATTCATCCATTCATTCAAAAGGTAGTACTTGCTAATTTATCTAAGAAAAAAAATCACTTGACATAATAGTTGGTTTTAGTATAACATGAATAAAACTCCAGATAAAAACCATGACAAACCTTTTTAAAGTACCTATTTAGCACATAAAGCCCTCGCTCACTGTACTTGTATTTAAATCTATGTCTATCTTTCGATCTATACACATTTTATACATATATACATTTTTGGCTATTAGATGAAACAATTACCTTTTTGAGATAATTATTTTAAGGGCTCATATACTTTGTCCACAAGCATAAAAAGGTTTTTATGGTTATGGTAAATCAATACAGGAAAGATCACTATTTGTTGCATGATATTAGGCACATTCAATCAGTCAATACCCTTTATGATATGATATAAATTAAAATAAATTCACAAAAACATTAAATTCCAAAAGTTTGCATGCATGCCACAGTATAGTAAATGATGGCATGGTGGATCAGTTACGTGTCACACGATTTCAAATTGCTGCAGACCCCTGTAAAATAGGCCAATTAGGAATTTTTTTCTTGTCTAGCGTAAGTTTTTGTTGACAAGAAGCATCTGCACATCAATCTGAAAAGGGTTATGGAACTCAAAATTCCAAACTATCTGGAATACAAATTTCAAGTGAGAACAGTTTTTCACAGGATTTCCCCCCCCCCAAGTTATTGCATCTTATGTTGGGCTAAAACCTCCTGAATAAAGGAACATACTTTCCCAATTTTCTTTCCCTTGTTCTTATTTTGCAAGATAAATAATAGTGCATTGAGAAGAGTTTGTCAAGTTGGTATTTATATTATACTGTACTTCTTGGTTTGCTTCGCCCGTTTCTGTGTTGTCCACCCTTCAAGCATTAATGGCTTGGCTAAGGATGACCTTGAACAAATAATGTGTAGAATTAGGCCAAAATGGAAAGACCAGAGTATAATTATCCCAAAGAGAGTACAGTTGTTATTTTGTTGCTCTCTTGTTGGAGACATTTGCTTGTGTCCACTCTGATAGAGCTGCTCCTTGTATCAAACTATTGTTCTCTCTGCTAAAGTGTGTATGTTTCTTGCAAGGCAGGGCAATTTTAACGATCTATTTTTAGTATGAAGTTCAGTGCAGTAAGTAAGGAGCTGCCCGGATAATCACAGAATACAATCTGTCAGGTTGAAGGGGGCCCTGGAGCAGATGAATCACGATGATGTGGACCTGACAGAACTACGCAGAAACCTGGAGCTGGCTGCTTCCATGTTGGATGCCATTTATACGGATGAGACCAGGTAAATTCAAACACAATGCCGTTTGCCGTATTGAGGTTTAAAAAAATTCTACAGGTAATATGCTTTCATCACTCAACACTCAAGACCTCAGAAAGTCAAATAAGTTTGGAAATGTTAGCAATTTTATTGAAAAATAAACTAAAACTACTAAATATATAAATGCATCTGCTTCCCGCCCTCATTGCTCTTTCTGTCTATCATCCAGGCATCTGTTGGACGCTGAAGATGAACTCAGTGACTTGCAAGCAGACAAAGTGCCCAGCGAAGTGCGTGACTGGCTGGCGTGTACGTTTAGCAGGAAAATGGGTGTGGTCAAGCGACGAGCAGAAGAGAAGCCGAGATTCAGGAGTATTGTCCATGCAGTGCAAGCAGGCATATTTGTGGAGAGGTAATAAGAAGTTCAGAGTGCACAACCTGTGAATTTTACATGTACAATGTATGAAAAAAATCAAAATTACTGCGCCAATCAAGTCCGTAAAGTCATCCACATCCACTGGCTCCACCACGGCTCTCATTATCAGCCTAAGTAAGATGCAACTTTGCAAAGACCCTGCTGATAATTTCTGCAAATTTTCAGGTCCAAATATCATTAGAACGTAAATGACTCAGAGCCATAGACCCCATTGAGCCATAGTAATGGTGCTCGCTCTGGCGTTTAACACTCTGTTGCTATGGTAACAAACAATCCATTTTGGTCATAAACTGTGGTGAAAGGCAGCTCTAGGTTTATCTGCAAGAAGCTATCTGTATGTATCTGCTGTATGTATTTGATGCAGTTTTATTTTTATCGGTGTGTATGTGCATGTGTGTGTCAGGATGTACAGGCGGACATCCAACATGGCAGGTCTCACTTACCCTCCCACAGCTTTGACAGCTTTGAAGGTAATTTGCATGACATGACATTTGTTATGATGTACAAGCACATGACCCAAATGAGACGGAAAGACAGTATATGGAATAAATTGCCACTCACTGTCTTGAAGGCCATGTTAGAATATGAAGAAAAGCATATAATTATCCAATAATCAACCGGTTATCACACACCTGTACTGGGGGAAGTCGTATAATTACATCAATGGCTGCATGATGTCACTGTTGTTTCAGGTGTTACGAGCTGGGCTGTGAGTCTCTTAATGTTTCCTGGTTCCATTTCTGAGTCTTCTGGTTGTATTCTAGGAAGTGGATCAGTGGACCTTCAACGTTTTCTTCTTCCACAAGGCCACAGGACAACATGCCCTCAAATTCCTCGTCTACGACCTGCTTACACGCTATGACCTCATCAACAGGTTCAGGGTAAACACAGCTTCGGATCATTAAAAAAGCAATTCCTGATGAAGCCTGCTGATGTGAAACAGTTCTGTTAGTTGAAAACACAAGACCTCACGATTTTCCACTTTATAAAACCTCCCAGCTTTTATAGAAAATGCTTCCTGTCAGGTAGACTTCAAGCATTTCAATATCTTGTATTCCAAAAAGGAATGAATGTGTTAAATGTTTTATTCATACAAAATACTGACACACATGTTGTGAACACAACGCAATAGTAAAGTAAGTATGAAGACACAAGTGTGTCAGTTAGTTGATAAGAGAAGATCACATTTTCATTTGTTAATTATGCTACACTGGGACAGGCTCCAGCAGAAATAACAATAATAATAAATAATGATAAACATGTCCATATTGGCAGGTCATTTCATGTAGCTCAAAAAATGACCAAAGTAAAGAGGAAGAACATAAGAGAAAAAGGAAAAGCAGACATACATGTTAATGGCCCTGGATCTGTGTGTACACCAGGCACTCTGCAGTGTTTTGTTTTATTGTTTAACTTTAAGGTTCCTTCACTATCTGGAGTGCTCTATTTCCAGATCCCGGTTCAGGCTCTGGTGCAGTTTGTTGAAGCGCTTGAGATTGGATATAGTAAATACAAGAACCCATACCACAACCTGATCCATGCCGCTGACGTCACGCAGACAGCCCACTTCCTGATGTTACACACTGGACTCATGGTAACACTCACAAGAGGCTGCCAATATCCCCACCAAGCTGGGACCTCGTACTGACATGAGGACAATGACGTGTGTCTGCATCTCTACACAGCATTGGCTCAGCGAGCTAGAGATCCTTGCGATGGTTTTTGCCGCAGCCATTCATGACTTTGAACACACGGGGACCACCAACAACTTTCACATCCACACCAGGTACTGCAGATGACAGTAGTTAAAGTGTCCCGATGCATTTTGGCAACTCTTCGGTATCGTTTCAGAATGAATTCCTTAATGATCCTTACAATCAACATAATGATAAACAGAAACAAATCTACATAGGAAATCTGAGGTAATTTATAGGTATTAATCGGTGCCATGGTGTCCAATCAAGATGGTCTCCAGATGTTATCCTATAACTGATCATCTTTATCCAACATTGCAAACACGTTCTTACGTCTTCTCTGTACCACTGCACTGCCTTGATGTTACACCTGTTTCTCAGGTCAGAGGTGGCCATTCTGTACAATGACCGGTCGGTGCTGGAGAACCACCACGTGAGCGCGGCCTACAGGCTGATGGCAGAGGAGGACATGAACATATTTGTCAACTTGAACAAGGATGACTGGAGGTGAGAAAAATACAGCTGAAGCCCACAGTAACGATGCAGTGATCAAATGATTTTGACTGTATTTCTGGATTTTTTGGGGGCGCAGGGAGCTGAGGACTTTGGTCATAGAGATGGTGATGTCCACAGACATGTCCTGTCACTTCCAGCAGATCAAGACCATGAAGAGTGCCCTCTCGCAGACAGACAAGTCAGAACTGAAAACACGGCCTTTCAGAAATCTTCACACAACATCCATCAATATGACAAAACCCTCGTTCCTGCAGAGTCTTGCTCTTAAAATATTTTATAAATCCAGCTGTGCAAACAATTTACCACATTTGCAGGAAAAGTAGGAAAAGACTAGAATTGTGTCAGTTTGAGGGTTGCATACAATCTCAGATGTTAGATTTAATTTTGTCACGTCCATATTTTAACCAACCTAGCAAGAATAAAAGACACATGCCAAACTTATCAGCCTGCTCTTTGTTTTTAGTGGTCATGCTACCAGCCCCAAAATCACCCGCCTGATTCTAAACTTATACTTAGAACAAACCAAGCTGTTAAAATTCAGCATGAAGAACAAAACATATGGGCTGTGCTGGACGCTCTCATAACAGACAGTCTGGCACAGGAGGGAAGCAGAAGCTGATTAAAATACACAAGAAAGTGAGCGGGGACATTTGGACACAGGGGAGACACATAAGGACAATTTGGGATAGAGGTAGATAGGAGACAGGAAGATGGGGGAAAACATAGGCAGGGACAAGAGGACAAATCACAGACAAAGCTTGATTAAGGACAAAGACACCATTGTGATGCAGAACCTCACAACAAAAGTTCAGACTTTAGCTGCGCAGTTATTCCCAATGAAGGCCTTAAACTCCCCCAGGAGTATACTGGGGGCATAGTTGTAAAGGAAATACTCAACGTGGTACTCAACAGAGCCTTTGAATCTAGAGAAATTAGGTTTACACATTTTTTAATAAAAATTACATTGTTTGTAATTACTTCTATATGTTACAGTCATATATTGGAAAGGTTTCAAATTAGCTTTAGTGTTATCAGTCCTGTGATTACTCTGGACAGAGTCACGAATAAATGATAGCTTGTAACTAATAACAGGTGTAAATTTTCACATTCTCAGCTCCAACATTTTAGATAAGAAATGGCATTGATATTGGAGAAAAATGTAAATGATAAGCATGGAACCATTAATGCATGTATGTGCACTTTAAACACACGACTGAGGGATTTCTTTTTTTGCTTTAGGCCCCGGTAGTTTCATTCATTCCCCCCATTTCTCTCTCCTTCTGTAGTATGGACAAAGTGAAGGTTTTATCTCTGATGCTTCACGCAGCAGATATCAGTCATCCTGCCAAAGCCTGGCCGCTGCACTATCGCTGGACTCACAGTCTGATGGAGGAGTTCTTTCGACAGGTGGGAAACATGGGGAACATTATCTCTTTCAGTAGTTGCAGATCCATAGATCCTGTAGATTCTACAGGTCCTGTATGACAATAGTAAAATATCAGTAATAACACTAAAGACATTCTGTCGTGTAGATTGTATGTTTGACACATTAACTGTCATGCGTACAACTGTAAGCCCAACAGGGAGCTGAGAGCTGAGCTTCTTATATGAATCCATTTCTGTCTTTACCATGAAAATAAATATAATCCCATGAAAACTACTTCTGTCTTGCCACAAAAGAAGCAGCTAAACTGGCTAAAAAAATGTAATGTATCATATCTTTTAGGGAGATAAAGAGGTGGAACTTGGCCTTCCTTTTTCTCCACTTTGTGACCGCAACACCACCATGATAGCCCAGTCCCAGATAGGTAAGCGCGCTGATTAATGATTATTGGGTCAATGCTGTTTTGAAGAACTTAACACTGTTTTTAATCATTCCTACAGAGCATCAACGATGACTTTTGCATGCTAAAAAACCAGCAGCTATTTAAAGCTTGAATTATAATAAAACATGTAACAAACATGACTCCCTAATTTTGAAGTATAACAATAAGTCGGGAAAAATGTGCACACACTCTAAATGTGCACACACTCTAAATATAAACTCAAAAAGAAGCACAGGTTGTGGATTAATCTAGGAAAACAGTATATTTGTCTACAAATATTAATATGAAATACTTAAACCACAGAAAACAATTCTGTCAAGCACAAACACGCTATAATTCAAGAGTCAACTCTCTCCTGCAGCTGTCAGGATTCGTGTCTTCTTCGTGTTTATGTTGTCTCATTGAACTAAGACCTGCTGTGTTCTGTCATTCCTCGATCTGACTCTGCATTTATGTGTTTCCTCCCTCTGTTTTCTGTGGCCTAATGGCCTCTTTAATAAGCCTGCTGCTTTCCTCCTGTAGCTCAAGAGCTGCATGGCCAGACTGAGCCGCTGGTGTAGCCAGCAGTGCTGCGGTCAGCCCATGTGGAGCTGCTGGTGGCACAACAGTCAGGGAAAGAGGGGCTGTTGATGAGCACTACTACTGCTACTGCTACTGCTACTGCAGCTACTGCTGCTACTGCTACTGCTACTGCTACTGCAGCTACTGCTGCTACTGCTACTGCTACTGCTACTGCAGCTACTGCTACTGCTACTGCAGCTACTGCTACTGCAGCTACTGCAGCTACTGCTACTGCTACTGCAGCTACTACTGCTACTGCTACTGCTACTGCTGCTACTGCTACTGCTACTGCTACTGCTACTGCAGCTACTACTGCTACTGCTGCTACTGCAGCTACTACTGCTACTGCTGCTGCTACTGCTACTGCAGCTACTGCTACTGCAGATACTGCTACTGCTACTGCTACTGCTGCTACTGCTACTGCTACTGCTACTGCTACTGCTACTGCAGCTACTACTGCTACTGCTGCTACTGCAGCTACTACTGCTACTGCTGCTGCTACTGCTACTGCAGCTACTGCTACTGCAGCTACTGCTACTGCTACTGCTACTGCAGCTACTACTGCTACTGCTACTGCAGCTACTACTGCTACTGCTACTGCAGCTACTGCTGCTACTGCTACTGGAGCTACTACTGCTACTAATACTACTTGTTAGGTTCAAACTGTTTATATAACAATGCTGTAACTACTTATTATCACTCCTGACCAGAACCCTGACCTACTTTAGCTGATGTTCTATCACCTCGGGATAGCAGGGGACAACCTACTACTACTAATACTACTGCAACTACTACTGCAGCTACTACTAATACTCCTGCAGCTTCTACTACTACTACAACTTAGACTGAACTACTACTACTACTACTACTGCTACAATTATTATTACTACTACTACTGGTATTACTACCACTACCACTACTACTATTATTACTGCTTCTGCTACTACTACAACTTCTTGTCCAAACTACTACTACTACCGCTAATACTACTATTTCTACTAATACCACTACTACCATTATTACTACTACTCCTACTACTCCTACTTCTACAGCTACTACTTGCTACTTTGTATAACAATATATCCATGAATGTTCAGTGTGTGATGTAGCTCAACAGTATAATTAATACTTGTGAACACTGTCTTTAGAGAGAAACAGATGCAAATTGTTAATTATACTTGTGTTCCTTCTCTTTCTCCTTCATTTCTTTCCCCCTTCTCATTCATTCTATTGTATTTCTTTGACCAATCCTGCCAACCTGCAGGTTTCATCGATTTCATAGTAGAGCCAACATTCAGTGGTCTGATTGACACAGCAGAGAAGGTCATCGGTCCTCTGATAGAAGAAGAGAGACAGGCCAAAGAGAGCGGGAACAGAAGAACAAGGTATTACTATAGCAATTTGTTTTCAAAGCTTTAAGAGTTCTGCTACATTTGGAATTGGTTCACAGTCATTTTTGCTGTATTACAGGTTGATGTTCCAACTAATAAGCATGTGTGAAGCGTCACATTGCCATATTTACACAGTGATAACAGCTGATGGGATGTAATATTTACACCACACCCATTTCATAATAAGACTTGAGAGGTTCGACTCCTGCTAAACATTTTTAAACTTTGTGATATTATTTATTATTTGTTGGCAGGACATTAGTGCCACATTGGGAGTACAAAAAGGAAACTTGTGTGAATCAAGCGTTTGAAGATGAAATTGTAATAACAAACTTTATAAAGCTGTATAATGCACCATAGACAGAAAGCATTAATATAAAGGTCTCACATCAACACCCTTTTTCTTCCAGTCTAACAGGCAGCGGTTCGGTCACTGTGGAGTCAGTGCAGAGACACAGTAGCAGCTGTCAGAGAAGAAGTGATGATGGACAGACGGACTTTTCCCTGACAGCCATTGACCTGCCAGCTTTGAGGCTCCATCTATCTGGTGTGATCACGAGCAACAAAGACAGATGGAAAGAGCTCTCTGTGCATGGTACACACACCCACACACACACACACACTCCTCTCTGAAGGTCGATGACCAGAGTAACACTGCGATAAAATTCTGATTGATGTCAAAACTGTGTTCTTGTGTCTGTCTGTTTGCACAGAGTTGGCCAATAAGTTGCAGGAAGAACAAGAGGAAATGAAGTGCACCATTGACTTAGACTCCCAACCCCGCATCTCCTCTGATCCCGATGAGTCGCAGGGAGGCGGTTCACCGCCCGATGGAACACTCGAGTCTACAGATTACATCACCTGGAATGGTACACACAGCATGGTACACACAGCATGGTACACAAACGGTCCCTGAAAGTGAGGTTTTAATGCAGTGTTCCTTTGGTAACCTTTGCAGGGGTGGGGCCAGAAGAGGACGCTGATGTACAAGTGGGGCCCGAAAACTCCTGATCTGACTTTATTGTGAATTCTATACGGGGAACATCGCAATGGCAGCAGAGGCTGTAGCGCAGTGGCAACAGTTAGAGTCAAGGGCCTTTTTACACGCGCCTTAACGTGTATAAAAGGGTCCATTTGTTTACAACTGACAAGAACAGCCACTTAGCAGCTTCGCGGACCGGTGTTTAAAATAACAACAATAATAATGTTAATAATAATAATCCAACTGTCCGCCGTCTGAAAAAAATGGGACAACGAGCTGTTAAGAAGTGGACCAGATTATCAAGCATGTTGTAGTAGTATGTTTAGGGTGTAGCATCATGGCAACATTAGCTGATCCACTTTAAATAACAACTGTGGATACTGGGTAGGATTAGAGTTAAGATCCTAATATCAAATACTTCAGTCCTGCTGACCTGTGCTTCAGTGCTGGATCGTCTGTCCTCTTGATGTGAAGTTCAAGACTTGAGCTGACTCGACTTGAGGTCACTGCAAAGTCTAGACCACCTTGGTGAGTTCATATCTTTCAGTGGCGTGGGTCCTTAGTTTCTTTTCATGTAGGTTTTGTTTTCTTGGCCTGTCAGTATTACCGGGGTCTGATCTGGTTCTGTAAATCTGAGAGCTAAAGATGAACCCTTCTGGATACATTTGGCCCTTTTATGATGAAACCTTGTTTTTGTAATCAATCAGACACATCCCTCCAGTTGCTGTCACTTTGCAGCTGCGGCCCTTCAGGTTCTACCTGGGCACACATGACACGCGGGCACAGTGTCTTATTTTTCTGTCCCCGTAGTGGAACAAGTCCTGTACAGTGATGAGCCACCTACCTCTGGAAGGTATGTGAGGAGAAAGGGGAGAATTATCAACCAGTGTCCTCATATACTCAGTATATGAACTGGCCTCCATCTCAGCTGAAGCACCAGAATTTTAGACAAAAAAAACTAAACTGATGGGGAATTATGTCTAAAATTGGAACATTATCATCTACAATTCTATGGTCTAAATATCTAAAAAAAAAAAAGAATTAATATTTCCAGGAAAGTTAATATTAACAATGTAGAATATGCTTACTTTTTGCTATAGAAATATATCCCAGTCCTCTGGGCTTTGAGTAATAGCTGTTGGATGTATCGGTGTTAATAAGTTGTTTATTCTTAAAATCCTGAAGAGATTTCAAAAAGTTCCACATTCATTTTAAACAGATGATTTGTTTTCCTTAATGAGGTTCATCCTGTTGTCTACTTAAAGGTAGACGTGAGCCACAAAGCTGCCGACGCTGTGCGACCGTGTTCGCTCCTCGTCGGCAGGTTGCCAGCAGTGTCATGTGACTATAAGTGAGTGAATACAGATTTGTGAAAAGATCCAAAATAACAAGTGTTTTAAAACTTGGTCCGTCTTGATCTAGAACACCTCCGCCGATATGACACGTCCACTGTTGTTGCTGGTGTTACCTAAAGAGTGGTGTGATTTAAAGAGCTGCAGGTGCTCTATTGAGACAAGAAAGGTGGTTTTGGGTGAGGACTGTTCCTGTGCTGTGTGTAATTTGACTTGGTGTGAATGTGAAAAAAACAAACACACAAAAAAACCCAGGTGTGTATCAAATGCTGTACTTATGCTCAATGTAATATGTATAATCGATCTATTAAACTCTGATAAATAAGCTCACACTGATCATTTTTCCTTTCATACATTACACATTAAAGGCACCGTGCACGAGGAGGAGTGCACCATATCAGCATCACAAAGTGTAATTTCATATTTCTTAACAAAGCTGTGGCAAGAATTTGCTGATTTTACCCGTGACACAAGCTTGAAAAAGTGATGACAAAAGATGATTAAAGTCATTTATTATAGCTAATGTAAAATGTCCTGTGACCAAGGTAACTAAAGGATGTGTGTTCCACCAACCAGCTTCTTCAACAGACAGCCCCCCCCCCCGCCCCCCGTTAGATACTATTTTATGGGGACATTTAAACAATACAAAGGTGTTACATCAGCATCTACAATATGTACTGAATTATCCAGCCCCTTCTTGAATGTGGTCCTCTAGTCTTGCGTTTATACATGAAGTCATGCTCAATAAAATAAAAAAATAAAAAAAGAATTTAGAAAAAAAGCTTCTTTTATTCCAAAATTAAAAAAAACAAACAACCCACTACATTTACCCTGCAGACAGATTCAGGCCACCTTGCAGTGGGAATTCTTTGCTTGAATATTCACTGAACTAATTCAACAGAGGTCCGTCTCAGTATCAGTAAAACAGAGATCACCTGAGTGCAGTTCAATGTAGAATAAAAGAACTTGTCTCTGGAAGGTCCATTTTGGTTCACCAGTATTGCCAGTACAAAATACAATTGCAGCACAAAAGGAAAAAAAGAATACTGCAACTCACCACAAACGACGACCCCAAACTCACAGCTAAAGGTCCACAGAAAACGGTCAACGACAACAAGTTGGATGTTCTGCAGCGGCCGAGTCGAAGCTCAGATATCGACCCAATCCAGAATTTGTGCCTGTTCAGGCCTGATCCCCGAGCACCTTGACAGCGCGTCCAGATGTTCCATCAGTGAGCCGCCACCACACAGACGCGTGTGACTGCAGCCGAAGGTGGACTGACTAAATACTGAGCAGAAGGTTCACTAATTGGGACACTGCTGACACCGGCTGGATTCTGCTGAATGTATTTATAGAGTCTGACTATGAATTCAAACATCTGCTTTATGCAATATGTTTTTATTGAATTGACACAAGTGTGTAAAAAACAAATATTAAATTTCTGTTTGACATGAAAACTTATTTACTTATTTATTTTTTATGCTAACTGTAAATACACACACACACACACAGAGAAGTGACAGAGATCATAATCATAAAATTGCACAAATGGACATTAAATGACTGTCACCAACTTAAAACATTTGAATTAAATGATTTAATAACTGCAACATGCAGCACAATCAAAGCTATCAAAAGTAGTAGTTTTAGTTGCACAGATAATGTGACTTATTAAACTAAAAAGGAGTTTAAAGAGAAAATACAAAGACTTTTCTTATAATTGTATCAAAACATCTCAAAGCATTATTTCTAATGATCATATTTTTTATAGAATGTGATTTTATTTTTATAAGATGTTTTGTATAGTAATCATAATGGCATCTTTGTAAAAAAACAAAAAAATGTCACATTGATGCTAAAGGTTTACTGATTGTGAAAATGACAGATTAAAAATTGTTAGTGGATCTTTGGCTTAAAAATGACGAGACAGGCTCAAAAATATAGCCAGGCTATTTTATGTCTGTGTTCCGTACGCGAGTACGACTCAGCAGATCATATCTGGGAAAAAGACCGCGTTTGATCCTGTGACATTACTCCTGTCTCCCTCCTGCTTTCAGTTTGGATCTAACAGGATGAATATTGATGCAGCAGTTGGAACATGAAATATGTTGGATGCGTTGCAGCATCATGCGGCATCCCATCGGCATGGCGCTCTCTGCGGGAGGCCTTGTCCATCAGAGCCTGCACCGTGATGCTGACCTTTGTCAGGACCTTCCCCTCCAGGATGTGATGAGGAAGACACAGTTTGTTCTGAAAGGCCAGAGTCACAGGGAAGGAAGGATGGATTAGAACCATGCAAATGGAACACAAATGAAGGAGAAGACAAGCGCAATGCACGTAGAGATGGTGATTAGACAATGATTTACACACACTTAAAAACTAGAACATATATGGAAAATTAAAATGAACATAGCAGAGGGATGAAAGGAACAGGCACAAATATCATATGTGCAAATACACCTGAAACTGAGGGTCGGTAGTGCCAGAGTGCTGCAGACAGACAGGCATACAGACAGACAGACAGGCAGGCAGGCAGGCAGGCAGGCAGGCAGGCAGACAGACAGACAGACAGACAGACAGGCAGGCAGGCAGACAGACAGACAGACAGACAGGCAGGCAGGCAGGCAGGCAGGCAGGCAGACAGACAGAGGCAGGCAGGCAGGTAGACAGACTGACTGACTATGAAGTGGTGTAGAGAGGAGGTGTACATGTATTTAGAGATATCTAATTTAGCTGTTGGGACAGTCTGGAACTGTCTCCTGTTGTAAACTCCAAAGTCACTAAAGCTCCTAAAGAGCTGTTTCAGTTCCGTGACAACAGGCTGTAACTGATGACCCATGAATTCTGTTTTCTCTTAGAATTTATTTGATTGTCTGAAACAGGTAACAATAAAAGCAAGTAACAAGTGATGAGAAATGACAGTATTTTGGCCACATACCTTACTCATGAACCACTAAAAGTAAATTTTATTCCACATTAATAATGGCATAAAAGCTTTTTTTATTCAATATTTTATTCATTATGAAAATCCTGCTCACACTTACAATTGAGTGACATCAGCAACTAAATCATCCTTATGAATCATTAATATGCAAACTGTCCATAAACTACAACATAGCATCATATGATCACTGGTGGACCAACTGAGAGGTGGATTCATTTAAACTATGCAGGATTCTTGATATCACAAACACCCACTGCATTTATTTGTGAATAATTTCAAGTGGGCGACCAGTAAAACACCAGTGTGTATAAATCCAGTCAGGTGTGTGACTGGAACAGAACAATTATTTGTTTAAGTTTACTGTTCCCAGTTTGTCATTGGCCCTAAAGTTCCCACAAATATGTCATCAAATCTGTCTGTAGCTTAACAAATAAATAAATTTGTTAAGTTGTGAAACAAATAAAGTAAATTAATTTCTCAAAAAAACATAGATGTTTAAATCACTTCATTTAGCTCCTAACCACCAATAAATCCCATAAAATGTGGTCGTACAGTTTCATAGTGGTTGTGAATAGATAATAACAATAATTAAAAACAGCTTACTACTACTTTTACATCAATAACAGTAACATCACTGTAAGCTGATGGAACATCCAGGTTACACTCAGCTCCATCAAGTTAGCAGTCATCGTTTCCACACTGTTCTTAGTTAATGTAAAGAATTTATAAATGATGTAACTATTTATGAAAATGTTCAACTAATAAGCAGAACCAAGCTGCAGATTTTTGGACTGTTTGGTACAAAAGTGCAACGACAACAACTTTGCAGTACTAAATGAATAGTGCTCATGTATAGAAAAAAAATGGCATAAATAATTCATTAAATAAATAATTAAAATTCAAAGGAAACCATTAGGTTACCAACAAGGTCATAGAAAAATGAATAAGGATTTTAAAAAAGAATAATTTTTCCTCTCCTGAATAGAATGTGTCTTGATATAGATCTGTTAAAGTCTTACTTAAGTCTAGTAATAGTAATAATAGTCTAGTAATAGTATTATATATATGTATATGTATGTATATATATATTATTATAGAGCAACTGTAACAATATCATTAAACAGTAACCTTTAATATTACTTTAACCTTAAAGTAATAAATAAACAATAATTCAATATAATACAATTTTAAAATAAATAACATTCTCCAGTTACTTGCAGTCCCACTATGTTATTCCTTCTTAGGTGGTCCAGCTCAGTTTTGATCTGCAGTTGTCTCCAGGTTCCCCTGAAGTCATAACAGAGCCATAAAGCACACCACTGCATTGACTTTCCAAGTCATGTGGAAAACAACGTTAATCCTCATTACTGCCGCTGGACGTGGCGGCTGCGGACCAGAGGAAGGAACCTCTGGTCGAAACACAACCAGCACGTTCTCTGGATCAGTCCTGTACTGGTGAGGGTGCAGAATACAACAAATTATTACTCGTGCCAAGTGCAAAGTCATTGTCCTCCTGCCTCATTCAGGCTGAAATCGGCACAGCCGTAATATTTTGTAACTGTAATATTTTGGCTGCAGTGGGTCATTAAATGACTCTGTAACTGGACCTTGACGGGCATAAAATGGATGGAGAGTCTCATTTGAGATACAGGCAGACCTTTTTGTATTTCTGTCGTGAAACATGAATACAACACTGAATTTCATAGGAATTTTGTCAATTAAAATGTGTTTGTTTGGTGTTTTCAATAGAATAAAAATGCAGCAAAACCAGAAAGAGAAGCCTGTGAGCAAGAGGGCTGAACTGCAAGATGGTAACCGGGTAAACTTCTGCAACTGTTATGTAAGCTCGATCCAGCTGTAGGCCAAGAAGAGCAGGACCAGGCAAAGGATGTGAAGCAGACTGGAGCTAACAAGATCCCAGACCTGCCACACAGGAAATGGAGTTTGAGTGGCAACGGTCACTGTCGATGGAGCACCCGGCGCCCACCTGCAGGAAGATGGGTTAAAAGCCTCTTTCCGTTTCCTGTCCAGCGGGGTCGTTTCCAAGGAAACGAGTACCTGAACTGTGGTGCAAACCGGCTGTAGGCGACACTGGATGATGTCGTAAGGTGAACAAAGGGAAGACTGATATCCCAAAAGAGAGGAGTGGAAAATAGAGGAGAGGGAAAAGAGAGAAAACGAAGAACAAGGTAAGAAAGTTGGAAGATTTTTTAAAGATACATAAGGAAAATTCAAAACTAAAGGAAAAAGAAATTTGGCATTAAAAAAGGTTGTGTTTCAGACAGAAAATGAAAAAGTTAAAAATATGTAGGATAAGACCGTACAGGTGCAGGTACAGATCTAGACTAAAGGTCACAACAATGGACTGATCTCAGGGTGCAAAGCTGGGAAACATGCCACTGCAGGAGCAGGAATGCTTACTGGGATGATCAGGCACAGGTTAAAAAAAAACACTTGTTCCTACCAGTAAGCAGACTTTGATGAGGAAATGAGGCAGCTGATGTGAAAGCCATTGTCAGCAGCACATCACAGCAGAAAGCTAGCCCAGACAATGTTGGCACAACAGTGGAGAGACACTTCTGCTGGTTAGCCTGCTGAAGCACGGACAGTAAGACATCGAAGCAGACAACCCGCAGGCTGCACACAGACGCCAAGCAAAGATGGAGGAGGCGGTCAATATAAATATTCTGGACTTTGTGGTTGCTTGTGTTATAAGGCTGCATTAACAATTTCAGACAGCTAGGTTGGCAAACCATTGCAGCCACTGACTCCACGTGTATTACCAAATAGTGAGTTTCCTCTCTAGAAATCCTTCATCAGGCCAGCTGACTTCAATAGTTTGCTGCTCTTTCTGTTTCGACTAAAAGAATGAGGCCCCAAATAGAGCAGATAAATTACACTAGTCCTGTTGATAAATCGTGTTATTGACATGAGTTTATTGGAGGAAACTGGAAACAGAATACTGGGAGATTTGGATCTATCTCACAGGCTGAAAAGAAAGGTGCAGTTGAATTATGTTCAACTGGGGGTCGAGTGCTTGTCCTCTTCATTATTTTGGAATAGTTTTGATGTTAATTCTGTTACTTCTCTGTTCTTGATAGCAAGTATTCACAGTAAAAGAGCCCGATAAACGATAAACAGACCCAAAATACTGTGGGCTCCACTTGTGAAGGAGAAAGCAGAAGCCCACAGGCAGCAGTGACAGAAGTGAGGATGAATGCTCAGCTAAAAAGCACCATAACCAAAGGAGAAAACATAAACTTAAACCACAAACGCATGAAAAGGTTCCTTGAAGAGAGATCTATTTGTGGCTATAGCAGCACAGGTGCAGCTTTGACTCTCTTTAAAAGGCCTCTAGATCTTTTAAGAAAGCAAACAGGACTTTAAAAAGGAAGGAACATTATGTCAATTCCCATTACCCACATTTCCAAACAGCCCAGCGCACCAGAGAGGGACAAGATTCAGCACCGCCTGCTATTAGATTGTAGCAAATAACACATTTGTTGAATCTAAGAAAAGTGTTCCATTGTCCTGTGTTAAAACTGAACCAAGCTGAATTGTGCAAATGGAGCTTCCTATGGTTGAATATTGAATAAAAGTAGGAACAAAATGTGTCACCGTTACTGAAGGAGACACACTCCAAAGTTGCAAAGTCAAAACATTTTTTTTTTCATTGAACTGCACAAAAACAATCATTATATTTGTTCTGCAAGGTTTGTGAGGCAACAAAAAAGAGAAGAACGGCAGAAATAGTCACGGTATCTTGCTGCACTTCTATTTGGTTCCCTTCTGTGCTCTTCCCTCAGCAGAGTCTCCAGTTCATTTCTGCTAAATCTGTTACTAACAGCTTAGTCGATGGCAAAATGGCTGCGTTAGCTGCTCAAAGAGCTAATTGTCATCACGTCCCAGACTCACAAAAGTTCACTGAGGTGAATATCAGAGGTGAAAACAGACAAGAAAAAGGTCCCCAGTTGTCAGAAGAAACAAACTGTGGGAACACTGAAATAACAGGACAGATGGCGGTCTTACCTCTGGGACTCCCTGTTTCCTGCAGGCCTCCAGGAAGTTCTCCACATTTCTCCGACACTTGGCCATGCCGAGTTTGGGCTGGAAACAGAGACAGTCTGTAAAAATGGAAGCATGGGGGGGCATTCATTGCCACACAGACAGGAGGAGACCTACTGCTGCTGGCGAGGGAACATGGATGCCGGCAACTGAACACGGGTGAAGGTGATTGGCGAGGTGGCAGAGCACAACCCCATCCATCAGAAACGGTCCCAGGTCCTCAGGCAGGATGAGCTTCAGTCGGCTCTCGATGCTCTGAGGGGGATCAAAATCAAGTCGGTACCAAAGCCGTGCCGTTAATCAACAGAACACATTTTATAATGTTAAAGTAGAAGAAAAACAGTCTGGATTTCATTGCTGTGTCCGAATGATATTGAATAATTGTGAGAATGAAGCCCAGTATAAAAGAGTCGAAACGTGGTGTGACAGAGAAAACGCGGCTTGTCATACATGTCGCAGCTGCTCCATGAGCGCCAGCTCCTCGCGCAGCTGTTCCATCTTTCTTCTCATTGTGAACTGAGGGTCAGCAGACTCCACACTCCTGTGGCTCCCGAGGAACACTGACACACAGCAACAAGGCCCACGGCGTTACACAGGGACGGCTTCGCCACAGTAACGCGACACTGATCTCTAAAATAAATCCTCCTAAATTCTAAATTCTCACAACAAGCACTGTGCAGGCATTTTTTCTTTCTTTCATCTATAGCAGGAAGGCTCAGAGGAGGTGCGACATGAAACCTGAGGTGAGCAGAATGGAGGAATGATGAAAACCTTTACTCACTTGCCACAGGGTTATTTGAAAGAGGTGCCAGTGAAAGACAGAACGAGAGCAGGCAAATGGCAGCATCACTTTATGATGCTAAAACGAGCCTGGCGGCCGAGGCTCTTGACTTTTTAATATGAAGTTACAGGAAATGCAGTCAGAAAAAGTCTGAGCCATTTTTCACATCAAACCCTTAAATGTTTTAAGGATGTAGATGATTTTAAATTATGATCGATAAGTAAATAAAAGATCTGATACCAGTCAAGATCAATCACATAAAAAAGTCAACATTGAAATAGTCAAATCAAATATCATCTCAGAGAGGCCATTTAAAAATATACATGTGCCTAACTCTGCTAAGTGACAATATTCCTTCTTATTCACTCACCTGACCGTTGCTTCAGTCCAAACACTGGGCTGCAGCGGGACTGAGGGCCACTTCCTGGAGAACTGTCCAGTTGCTATAGTAACAGAAGATACATTAATGCATTGTGTCAGCTCCAATCCTTCAACACAGACACGCTTGGTCCCAGTCCGCCCAGTCCAGACAAAGGACGGTCCACAACAGAGTGTTTCTCAGCTGACTGCATGACTCTGACACGTGTATTATAGTGAAATAAAAGTACGTATGTGACACTGTACCTTTGATGTAGCGACTCTGGCATCACTGTCCTGGTTACTGAGGAGGGAGAAATGGATAAATGGACAGATTTTATTTCCTGACTGAGCCTGCATGAAGCCATGTGGCCAGAACTAAAGTAAAGTAAAATATGGATAGAAACTATTCACCACCTTTTGGAGGTTTTACACGTTTGCTGCTTTTTTTTTTTTTTTACAAGAATTAGCAAACAATTGTTAGTATGAATGTTGGTATCAATTTTGCAAATTCCCAGGAACAGAACTAAATGATATTGTCCAGGAGTTCATGCATAAAAGCAAAAACAGGGATAAACATCCCGGGATGGTGATTAGACCGCTTCCAAATGCATCATAAAAGAGGGGAGGCGGTTTTACGCTGGCATGGGATTGCTGATCCATTTGCAGTCCTCTGCCCTCAGGAATCAGGCACAATGCAAAATCAAAGATTACTGGTCATTAATGATGCTGTTGTCTTTGAGTTTACAAGAAGATTCAATTTTCTAACATTTCTTTTCGAAATGTTAATCATTGAAATATTGTTGAAAATTGTCTGAGCTTCAGTGGCATCCCAAATCCACCAGATGTCAGTAAAGTTACAAACGCACAAGATTTCTTCCGTGGGGGGATTTAAGTTCATTTAAAGAGCTTAAGTGTTAGTGTGATACTGTTGTTAGACAGAGAGATTTGACTTACTGGTTTGATTCCCTCACATTGTCCACCTTCTCTGAGACCCTGCAGAGGCAACCAGATGAATTCAGTTTCTTTTGTTTTGTTTTATAATATTTTACTCTACATGGAGTAAAACACATTGTATTGAATAGACAGAAAGAGCCTGGCTATATTATTCTGTATATTATATTTCTGTTACTGGATTACGAAACCTCCTGGACAGTGGACACTTTGTAAGCAGTTATTAGGTAAACGATAAATATCTCTACCTCTAACATTTTTGATTAGTGTAAACAGTTTAATTTTAAGTTTTCAGTGCTGTTAAATCTTTCTTTGAAACAAAAACAAATACAAGAAAGAATCTCAATTTCAGCATTTCATATGTTATTACCTTTCATATGTTGTTATTACCACTACCTTCTATTTAGTATTTATACAGTGAATAACATCATGAAGAAAGAAAATATGAAAGAAATATTACACTTGTTGAGCTGGCCACTGCAGCTCTTCCTCTATCCTGAGGGGTTCGTCTAAACCTGCTGCCCGACCCTGCACAAAAACAGCTAATCAGAGATTTCCCCCAAATACTCCAGCTCAATAACAGATTTTTTTCTTTTGTTTTTCCATTTGCATTGTGAGTGGAAATGCGCTTTACACACCACACCATGTAAAAAATAATCTTCTTAACGGGCCATATTTGTACAGGCTCACTGACATATTGGAGAGAAATGTAGGATCGTTTATCCAGTTTCTAACAACCTGATAACTCAGAAAGACCGTACTATACTATTTCCATCATGTTCTTCCTGCTGAATCGCCATTGTGATCCTATATATCACAGTAAGGATTCACAGTGACTCAGACTAGAGTGAATCATTGACTTTGACTTTGTTTGGCTGCTACCACATTAGTTTATAGTAGTTCCATGTCTGGAGGTGAAACACACAGAAATGATGGTTTTGGTCCATCACAAAATGACTTCCATTATTCTGTAGGAACTAATTAAATAAATTACAACGACCTGAAGTGTTTCCACTTGACAAGTGAGATAATGGGAACAGGAGCAGCCCCAGAGCATTAAGACTTACCTTGATGTAGCTGACAAAGCCAGAATGCAGAGACTCAGGTCCCTGGTCCCTCAGGGCCTCTGTAGGATCCTCCTCTATCAGAGGAACTGGGTTCATGTCTGTTGGAGTCAAGGAACCAGTCAAAGGGAACAGATGTTGTAATAATTCTAAGTTTAATAATAGGCTCTTGAAATGTAGCAAATGAAAAAGTACAGAGCCTCTCTAATACCAGAGCTGTGTTCTGTTGCCCTTGGCGGCCGTTATGTTGACATGTAGCATCCAATTAGCATTGCTGCAGGCCATGTACCCCATTGAAAAACAACATTTCCTGACTGCCATGGCCTCCTTCAGCAGGATAATGCGTGGTGGCACTTAACTAAAATGGTTCAGGAATGGTTTGAGGATCACAACAAAGAGTTTGAAGTGCTGTCTCAGGCTTCGAAATTCCCATATCTCAATCCATTTAAGCATCAGTTGGATGCTAATCCATGGAGGTCATGCAAATTAGTCAAGCCAATAATCTTTCAAAAATCGTTTTACAAAACCTAATGCTTTTTCTTATATCCATGGGAAAAAAATAAATGAAACCAGGCCTGCCCAATATAAGCCTGGAATATGAAAGTAAATAATAAATAAAGAGAGAGCAGTGTGAGACAGGTGGGCAGCAGGTACCTGCTTTTCTGATTCCATCCTCCTCAGTGGCATGAGTCCTTGGCATGCTGGGACTGTCTTCATCTGATGGCTGCAAATAAAAAATAATAATAACAAGAATAATAGTCAAGTGTAAGCGAGGAAATGTGGCATTGGCCATCGGTACCTCAGTAGCGGAGAGTCTCTTATCTCCATTGTCACTGCTCACACCCGAATCACTGTCCTGCTTCCTCTGTTTATCCACACTGGATCAAAAAAGGTGAGAGACAGGGGGAGGGGCTCAAATCTGACTGTACCAGCTACTCTGTTGATATTAAGAACATGATAAAACACTAGTTTAGCACTTTTACAGATGGGAGACGGTGAGTGTGTGCTCAGAAAGAGACCTGCCAGTGGTGGGTTGAGACAGACACTTCATCACAGGCAGGTAGAGAGGCACAGGCAGCTTCTCCGACCGACACGCCTCCATGGTCAGATACTTGAATATGTGAACTTTGCCCTTGATGCATATCTAAACAAGAAAGAAAAGAACAACAGTAAACACACACACACAGACAGAAAATTGGATAAATGCAGAAATACCTGCGCAGGTGGACTTTGTAATGGATTGTTGTCTAACTGGAGGGACTGGAGATGTTTCATCTTCCTGTAACACGCTGGGATGGTTGAAACCTTGTTGCAGGAGAAGTCAAGCGTCACCAGCGGAAGCTCAGCCAAGTCTGGAAAAAGAATGCGAGCTGATTTCTCTTGTGGATTTCTCTCAGAGCACTTCTGTCCTACATGTGCTCCTACGGCCCGTTTGGGTTTAAGAGCCATCATCCTCTCTGTCCTCCTGCACTGGTTAAAACTGGTTCCGTTTTAGATAGCGAGCTGGTTTTAGGTCGAATGTCTGTGGTCTTTGTTGAACAAACAGCTCCATTGTTTTTAATGTGCTGAGTCGTTATGATCGCCTCTCACAGGCAGTGGAAGAGACAGTTTAGCTGCCTTAATGCTGGAGTTTGTGTCACTTGTATTCACGAATCACGTCACACACAGAGGAGGAGCGTGTTTTTGACTATGTTTTCAAGAAGCCGTTTGTTATTAGGAATCTTTACACAGTTCTCTCAATGCCACAATGCTATTCTCTCCACATTTCCTGTAAATCAATCCAGCTGAACGTCTCACAGTAAGGAACGTAGCACTCAGCTGATCCTGCACATTCTGTGCATGAGGGATCCTCCCACGGCAACACGTTGGTGTTGCTTTGGCACAGGGCCACAGCACATGCTGCCATGCACTGTGCTCACACCACCAGTGCCGACACTGAACAAGACGAGCCATTCACGTGAACGAGTCCATCTGTTAGACTGTTCCATCAGCAACATGTTCAATATGTCCAAGAAAGTAAAACTCTCCACTGCTGGACACAGACAGTGTAAAAAATCTCCAGTAAAGTTTCCTCAGTTCCATCAAAACAGACACCCTAACAATGGATTTTGGCATCAAATGTGGTTGTGATCATAATGGATGGTCTCATTTGAGGGCAAGTAAATGCCTAATTTCAGATTTTAAGGTCCTAAAATAACTAGTGCCTTGATATTTTTTAACTTCAGCTCCATTTCTCCACATTCCCAACACCAAAAGATGGAAAAAGAACTAAAATAAATGTACGGGGCGGCCAATATATGGATACACTGTCATAGGGTCAAATATTTTATGCATTCCACAGTACCTTTGCTCCAGTATTTTGTTTTAGCATAAGCACGTCCAGCGTTACATTTAACACTACAAGTGCAGAATTGTTTTTGTAGTTTAAAGGACAACGCGGGTTCATTTGTGATAACAGGCTCACCTTCTGGCAGGACACAGAGGGCGTTCCTCCGTACGTTCAACTCTCGTAAAGCTCTGAGTCTGCCGATCTGACGAGGGAGGGCGCTGATATCATTGCAGCTGACATCCTGCAAAGAGTAACACAACAGAGGGAAGGTTGAAGAAAGACCAACAGGTGTGGACAAAAGACGCAACTGATGCAACAGTAGCAACACCAATGACTTCATACCAGCTCCATCAGGTTACTCAGCTGTCCTATGGTCTCTGGGAGGCTGTCCAGCCTATTGTTGCTGACGTTGAGAACTCTTAGAGGCAAACTGCACAGACAGGGCGGCAGGGAGCAGATCTGGTTACGGCTGCAACAAAAAGAATATTTGGAATGATGTCACAGTTACGGTGCAGCTGTTTTGAACTGTAAATAGTTAATGAGCCTTGGAGTACTTAAAAAGTACAAGAGGATTCAAGAGCAGCAGGGGCGGCCCCCACGCCACGTCATACACCAGTGGTCCTCAACTGGTGGGGCTTTGGGATCGTCATCTTTAACCCTGACCCTGAAACCAAGCGTGTGTGCACCTGATATTTAAAGACGTGAGCGACTGCAGGCTGATGATGCTGTCGGGGATGGTTTTGATGCAGTTATGATATAAGTTGAGTGTCTCCAAGGCAACAAAGTGGCAAATGTCTGCAGCAAAGTCAGCCAGTCGATTTTTTGACAGATCTGCAAACATAAAAGCATAAAAATAATGTCATTTAATGTTAAATGCACTGTATGTACATGGGCTTTAAATAAAAAGGACTAGGAAACATTCACTGGGAGCACTGTATTAAAAATAACTCAAACAAAGCGTGAGTCACTCCAGATTTGGCGTTCCAAACAGCAATAGTCTGGTTTTTGTAGCCAGTAGAATATTTTGAAATAGAGAAAATTGAGAAAGAGAATCTAGGGTTGAACACTTACTACAGGTTACATTTTCACAAACAGACGTTTACCAAAACATGTAATCTGAAGCTAAAGTGCTCATATGTGGAGGATTTTATGTGATTATTGTCACACAGCACCAAAAACAAACCTACAACATTGACTATTTGTTGCTTTTCTCCAAATGTTGCAGTAGTCCTGAGCTTTTTGGCAGTTAAAGTGAGGGCCTGAAGCCTGGTAACACAGGAGGGGACGTGTCTGCGTTTCTGCTGTGGACGGGACTTTTTGGTGCAGGGGCTGTGACAGCGGCAGTGGAGGAGGAGGAGGCAGTAGCTCTCACTTGTGCCTCTACTCCACGCACGAATGGCCAAGTTCATCAAACTGCCTTTATGTGATGTCTTATCAAAGCATCGAACCAGAAAATAAAGGATTCTGCCCATGTCGGCATTTACTGACTCGCATTTAAAGCTAATATCAATTCTCTTTTCTTTGCTGGGCAGTGATCCCCCCTGTTCATGGAAAAATGGTAGAAAATGAAAGGATGGATGGATGGATGGATGGATGGATGGATGGATGGATGGATGGATGGACGGACAGACGGATGGATGGATGGATGGATGGATGGATGGATGGATGGATGGATGGATGGATGGATGGACGGATGGACGGATGGACGGACGGATGGATGGACGGACGGATGGATGGATGGATGGAT